>NC_087151.1:7727500-7822500 GCF_035594125.1 Scylla paramamosain | reverse complement strand
ACCATACAGTCATTCAGTCAGTTAATCAGTTAGCCACCCAGTTAGGCAGTCAATTAGTCAGTCAATCAGTCAATGAAACAAGCAAGCAATTATTCAAGTGTGTGTGTGTGTGTGTGTGTGTGTGTGTGTGTGCTGCAGATAGATGAAAGAATATACAAATAAATAAGGTAATAAAAATTATATATACAAAATATTAACTTTGCACTCATCCTTAAAAAAATAAACGAATGAAAATAAAAAAAAAAGACATAAAATAAAAAAAATCACTGAGCATTTGTAAATTCACGTAATTTATGTTGTGTTAAGTACTGCAATGTCATGGAAGATATTATTTATACACGTATCGAGGACAGACATGCAGACAGATGGGCAGACAGACGCACAGGCGGAGAGAGACAGGCAGGAAGTGTGTAGTTATAAAGTGAGATTAGATGAGACCCCAAGGAGGCTGGTCACACCTCTAGCCGCATCCCGCTCTCGCTTCCTTATCCCTTCAGTGAGTCAGCCCTGCCACCGCAGCTCCAACACAAAGAATTACCACAATAAGCCATTCACAAAGCATCAGACATCTCGACCAGCTCAGAAAAGCAGAACATATTAGTGAGTGATGTCTCTGTTCCTCCTACTGTTAGGTATCTGTGGGTTCTCTGCATCTCCCACCACCAGCAGAAGGAATCATCACAATAAGCCATTCAGAAAGCATCAAAACATCTCGATCAGCTCAGAAAAATATCAGTGAGTGGTCATTGATGTGTTCCTGTATCTCCTCCTGCTGCTACTCTTCTTCAGTTTCCCGTTTCTTTATCACAGTCTTCGTCAGAAATCGAATGATATGTCACACCTGTTTTAACTGCGTTTAGCGTCTTCCCGCAGTGAAATCTGATTTCCGCGTAAGGAGACTGTCAAAATCAGAGGACTTAAGATTGAGAAAACATGTTGAGATTACTAGGGTATGTTACTCAACTATTAACTAAGACAGAATCTCTCTCTCTCTCTCTCTCTCTCTCTCTCTCTCTCTCTCTCTCTCTCTCTCTCTCTCTCTCTCTCTCTCTCTCTCTCAGAACAATGAAATGAGACAAAAACACACATTGACGCAATTCATACATTTTTTAATAAATAAATAAAGAAGAAACAGATAAGACTCCAGACAGATAGATAGGAAAATGGCAGTAGTCAAGCTTCAAGTTTCTTAAAGAAAAGGTACGTAATGGAAAGTAAAAGAAAATAGTGGAGGGTAGGTAGAAATACACAGAAGAAAAGAATAATAAAAATAGAAATATTAAGATAGAACAAAGGGGCCGGGCGGACTGATCAGCTATTAACAGTGTGGAAGAACATCTCAATTAAACTTACATGAAAGACCACTTGACTTCGATATCCTTCATGGGACTGAATCTCCCATCGGCTTCACACTCTCTCTCCCTCTCTTCTTCCCGCTTCCCCGCAATGAATCCATCACGCCTGCTACCACGCCCCGCCCCTCTGCAACCCCAACCACTGCACCCGCGTCCCACCATCGCCAGCGCGGCCCCCCCGCTCTCCTCCCCCCCACAGCACCAACACCTGTCTCTCGTCACCTGTCAGACTTGAGTGTCAGCTGTGGCTACCGGGCACACACACACACACACACACACACACACACACACACACACACAGAGAGAGAGAGAGAGAGAGAGAGAGAGAGAGAGAGAGGAGAGAGAGAGAGAGAGAGAGAGAGACGCCTGGGTTTACATTATGTTCGTCATGGTGGCGACGTGTTTACAGAAAGACATCACTGAGTCTGTCTGTCCCTTGTGATGGCTGACCGGCTGCGACAAACTGCTCTCTCTCTCTCTCTCTCTCTCTCTCTCTCTCTCTCTCTCTCTCTCTCTCTCTCTCTCTCTCCTCTCGTCTCTCTCTCTCTCTCTCTCTCGATCTATCTATCTATCCTATCTATCTATCTATCTTTTTATTAATCTCTCTCTCGTAGTGGAAATGGGGTACAGGCTGTTTCGAAGACATAAAACAATTGAAAACTTATTTTTAATGTTTCAATGATAAGTACAATTCAAAGGTTAAAAAGAAAATAATAATTTAAATGTCGTTTACGTGGTGATTTCTTGTCGTATAAAAGAATTCATACAGAAAATTCTAAAGGGAAGTGATTTTTTTGTTGTAGAAATGTCTTGTATTGGAGGACTGCACATGTATCACATGAATAATGTAACTTACCACAAAGTCTTATGAGGACCAACAGGTATGCTGCTGTTTGTTTTTACTTCATGTGTAATCGTTGTGCAAAGTGTGGAAACAATGAGGCAGAGGGTCCTAGAATTCACGACTGTAAGGGGACAGAAGAATAAAGATACCGATGATTGCCTCCTGCTTGAGGATAGTGTGAGAAAACAAAAGCATTCATTTCGACCTTTGTTTCCCCTGCGTGATAGAAATTCGTATAATATTGTTGTTTTATCGTTTGTAAATATTTTCGTAGCATTTCTGGCCCACTTTGCACAGTTTTCTTTATTGTTTATATACCTTACATATATATTGGCTAACATATTTATAAACAGAGTAGTGAACATAACGTAAACATCTATCGACACATTCATTGAATTCCTTTCTTTTGCTCAATAATTGTAAGCGAATAAGATTTTGTCTTTAACATATGAAAAAGCGGAAAGAAAATCTGGAGGGAAGCGTGGCCGTGATAACATAGTAACAAAGAGAACAGTAAGGAAGAACAAGCAGCAGCAATGTTAGCCTTGCGAAATGTTTGTAAAAAAGGCAGTTAATGCTAAACTGTCTTATCCAAAGTAGGCGAAGAGTGAGCACTGACATGAAGGACAACAGGAATATCAGCTATGAGCGTCATTTGAGGCGGTGTGGGCGGGCTTACGGGTGGGATGGGTGAGGTGCGGGGGTGGGCGTGGTGATGGCGTGGTGGCCGCCACTATTCCTGGTGCTGGCTCACGGCCACCCCCTCCCTCCCTCCCTCCCTCCCTCCCGCCCCGCCCTCTCTTCCTCCCTACCTGCTTTATGCACGCGGCGGTCGCACATGTTCGCTGTGACCACCGCCGAGACGGAATGAGCGGCCGGATGGAATGTGGCATGAGGGAGGTGGTGGACGGCGATGGCTGGTGATTTACTGGTCCAGTATGTAGGAGATGTTCATTCCCGAGTAGAGGGACGCTATTATTTGGGCGAACACCTGCGGGTGTTGTGGTCACACACACACACGCACACACACACCACACACACTAGGGTCACACAGTTCAGGGTTACTTGCCTGGACTCGTAACGGAAATTAAGGCATCAAGTTAGCACATCCCAAGACGCCTCTTTCGCCGTCACTCCTTCCTTACCGTTCTGTCGCTGAAATGCCGCTACCTGAGCATCGCACTCCTCCCTTAGCGGTCATGCGACAGCGGCGGCGGCGGCGGTGGCGGGTAAGGTCCGGGTCGGGGTGCGGGCCAGTGTGCCACTCAGTGTGTGGCACTCAGTGGTGTGGGCAGGCTTAGTGTTGGCTCGTGGTACCTGCGTCACCTCCACCGCCTGTGTGTTGTATCCCGCGCTGCCTTACGAGGGTCCGTTAAAGAGCCTGGCGAGAAAGACAGACCCAAAAAGCCTTAGCGTAAAGTACTTATATATACTGAACGTAGTGTGTGTGTTGAAGGAACTGTTGTGGCGTATACCCGGCTAGGCTAAAGTCATGTATGTGTTTTGCCATCATGTGCTGTGCTTTGCCAGTCTGTATGCAGGACGAGGCAGGAAGAGGTGGGATAAACCAACCAGGCTCATCATAGGACGTGGTGTTCGGAGGAACCGACGGTGCGAAGAGAAACCGGTGCCTTCCTACGCTACCTGTCACTACCACCACCAGCACCACCGCCGCCTGGCACCTTATAGGAGGCTTAACTCGCACCCTCGACACACACACACACACACACACACACACACACCACACACACACACACACACACACACACACACACACACACACACACAACGGGAAGGGGACAGATACTCACTTTTCCATTGATTTAACTTAAAGAGTTTCATTAGCACCGTCTTGAGTTACCAGCACTGCAGTCACTTATTTCCAAAACAGGAGACAGGGCGGATTTTTTATTTGTGTGTGCGCGCGCGCGTGCGTACGTGTGTGTGTGTGTGTGTGTGTGTGTGTGTGTGTGTGTGTGTGTGTGTGTGTGTGTGTGTGTGTGTGTGTGTGTGTGTGTTCTTATAATCTGTTTCATCTGTGACCTAAATCTATTCTGGCAAACCTTATGTTTACGTTGGTGTGAGTGTGTCATTCTGATGCTCCTGCTGTGTGTGTGTGTGTGTGTGGTGTGTGTGTGTTTGTGTAGCTTCTACTTCGATACCACACACACACACACACACACACACACACACACACACACACACACACACACACACACACACACACACACACACACACACACACACATACACAAACAGTTCACTGCTTCTGCCCTCGGATGTAATCCTCTACTGTCAATATGTCCCTTCCCTTCAGAGAGCGCCTAATAAGGATTGTTCAGCAGAAGACTAGCATCATTGGTGAAAGAATCTCGGTTCACTTTCCAAACTCTTACGGGGATGGAAATACTTAAAGGACAAGCGTAAATATGAGAGGCACGTGGTGTACTGTAATTTCCTTACCCTGAGAGTCAGTTCCCTATGGTAATAGCAGGCTAGTTTAAGGATCCGCAGTGCCTTCTGTAAATCACTAACAGTAAATAGGAAAAAAATAAAAACGAAGGGCTCAAACCATAAAAAGAAAAGACATATTTCACTCGTTAAAAGTGGTTCTGGGACATCCTTCTCGGAATATACGAGTATATTCTCTTAGCACTTCTCTCTCTAGGGAATATGAAAGAAGAATTGACTATAACTTTGGTAGAATATGAAAGGAAAGAATTTAATATTTTGTCTTATCTTATCCCAATAAATTTAATAAATCTGCAAATATTTAGACAGTTGATCCATTATCTGACTATAATAGAGTTAATGTCTAAAGGCCTGCTCCATTAGTTTGATTAGTATGCAAATCATCTCTAACGTAGCTTCCATTGCTGCAGGAACACATCAGCATTACTCCTGGAACAGTTTCTTGTAACTTGGTGTCATTCCCCTTGTCTCTTGGCGGCGGCAAGAACGAGTGGAGAGTGATGGGGTGGCAATGCTCGAGATTTTAACGGAGAGCGCCGCTATTTGCCACGCTGTCAACATGTGTCACTCAGGCCAAGGTTAAGGCTAAAAAACGTCCTTGAAAAAAAATGTGGAGTCAGAGAAGGGAGATGCGGTGCTATAAAGAATAATGACACTGGATGAATTAGCTAACACAGCTTTGCTAAACTAACGATCAGTAAATAGGAAAATAAACCAAAGGACTCAAATGATAGAAAATGCAATATATTTTTATCGTTAATATTTTATCAAGCAATAGAATGGAAGAAATTAGATGCGGTGTTTTTCTGACGCTAAGAGAAAAGGAGAGGAGGGAGACGCTGTTAATGGGCTCTCCTATAAAACTGTGGTGTTTGGTATGGTTTGGATAGTGATGCATCTTTGTAGAGGAACTTTGACTATAAAAGTAGTATAGTAATGACAGATTGATTTAATTGGCGATCAATAAAATGATGAAAAAAATCTTGAATCCACTGCAAAGGCGCTGAATGTCGATAACTGAGTGTCAGTGGTAGCACAGTGGCCTTCATTGTGGCGGTGTTGTGCCTCCAGTGCCAAAAATATAAGGGGCGTGAGGCACCTGAGAGTTAATGTAGTGAGTCGCGAAGGTTTATAGAAGTGCCAGCTCTGTTTCTCCGCCAGTTTGTCTCTCTCTCTCTCTCTCTCTCCTCTCTCTCTCTCTCCTCTCTCTCTCTCTCTCTCTCTCTCTCTCTCTCTCTCTCTCTCTCTCTCTCTCTCTCTCTCTCTCTCTCTAGATATATATATATATATATATATATATATATATATATATATATATATATATATATATATATATATATATATATATATATATATATATATATATATATATATATATACAATGTGTGTGTGTGTGTGTGTGTGTGTAGATAATATGTAGATTTATCCATCTATCTCTGAACTATACAACTATATAACCTTGTACGAGTAGGGCTACTTCTCTAACATTTGTCAGTGTAATCGGTGGGCGACATGCCAGGTTGGGGTGGTGGTGGTGGTGGTGGTGGTGGTGGTTTGAATAATTTTCTCACCGGCGGATGACAGGAAAAAAGAAGGAAAAATCACGAGAATAAACCATCATGGAACTGCGCTAATTTTGTGACAGAAACTCACCTGCGTGATGGGTGTCGTGAGGTGAAGGTGAAGGTGAATGGTGTGCGTGTGCTGTGTTGAGGCTGAGCAGGTGATTGCCATGGGCGGCCTGGAGGTGTTGGCGCGTGTACCCTTGAGGACAACTGTGACAAGAGTGAACACATGATAGCGACAGCGCGCTAGTGACGGTATCTGAGGAAGTGTCGCACACCCACGCCACACGCACGCTATGTCATCGGGGTGGCGGCTGGACTGGCGGGGCTCCTCGGGATCCTTATGGAGTCGTAATCGTGGTCACGGCGGCCCCGACAGCCTGGATCTGCTGAGTGGGGCGCAGCACGTCACGCCGCCCCCCGCTGCAGAACGCGGCCGCCGCAGTGGTCTTCGTAAAAGATTTCTCTCCCTGACGGAGGGACTCGCGGGTTTCCTGGCAGGCGACAGGAAAGAAAAGGACAAGGACGTCGTCAGAACCGCTAATTTTCGTCCATTCGATCACTCGCGGGACTTGGTCAGCTCTGACATTTGGCCAGACCAGACAAGTAGCTTCCGGGGCAGTTCCTCCAGCCTCTCTACCTTCAGGGATGCGCCCTCTGTGCCCTCCAGATCAAGCTCCCGCCAGGAGCGCCCCCCGGGTCATACCCAACCTACCGAGGCCTCCGAGAAGTCTGAGAATGGCGCGGTACCAGCACGCTGCAGGACGCCCACGGGGCCCATTAAAGCTCCACCCAGCCCGCCCCCACGCAGGTTTTCCTTGTGGGCGGTGGATGTGCAGTACAGCCAGTACTATTATTCCGACCAGATAATTTCCAATGCTACCTCCAGCTCTGCCACACCTCAGCCCCGCCCACCCCCCTTCAATACCCCTCCACTGCAGCCCACCTTCTCCTCGACCTGTCATTAAGGGTCCGCCCCTGCCGGCTGTCCGAGGCAGCAGCACGCCGCCACGCTCCCCTCACACACCTCGGCGACAACCCTCCCCTAAGAGTGAGACGCCGCCCACCAGTCAGGTGGGTTCACCTGTGATGCGGGGACGCAGTCTCTCTGACAGCAAGGTGGAGGGACGCGGCAAGGTGTCCAGCAGGGCGGCGTGGTACCGACGCTAAGTCTTTGGCGCGGCGCAACGCACAGTCACGTTAGTACATCACTCGCGCACAATAGAAAAGCAATGAATTACGTATATCCTTTTCTTGTCATAACATCATACACACCTCAGTTTCTGGATGCAGATACCCGATACATCCTGTGTGTGTGTGTGTGTGTGTGTGTTCAACCAGAACTCTCCCTAACTCTGACTACATTTGAACACTGGGAAGTTTCCACATGGACTCTCTCTCTCTCTCTCTCTCTCTCTCTCTCTCTCTCTCTCTCTCTCTCTCTCTCTCTCCTCTCTCTCTCTCTCTCCTCTCTCTCTCTCTCTCTCCATTGGTTTCAGGAAGTGAGGCAGATAGAGAGACAGACAGTCAGTCAGTCAGTCGGTCAGTCCAAACAAACTCAGCGCTCTCAGTAATGTACATAGATACATTAGTGAACTTTTCTTCTTGATAAAACCATCTACTGTAAGTTTAGTGTACATCTTTGAAAGACACTTACTACAAACTTACAAAGGAATGATCGAATAGTTAATATCTCTGAGTACTTTGCTTAATGTCATCTCCCAAATCAGTAGATAGAGATCTGCCATCTGACAGCATAATGTTATGTACGGAAAGTTGAAGTTTTTTTTTTCATGTAAGAGGTGCTCAGGCCAAAGTAGAACCACAAAAATGTAGAAAAAGGTCCATTGAATGTACCAATCCCTAATGGACAGAGCCAAAAAGATTGCCCAAAGTTAGGGAAATATCTTGAATAAGGCTTTTTATATGTAAGAGGACCACTGGGCAGGGGCAACAAAAAATTTTTAATTAAATAAAAGGCTCACTTAAATGCCAGTTCCCAAAGAAGAAATGCCAAGTAGATTGATCAAATAAAAGAGAATAAGTGTCTTGAAACCTAGCTCTTGAAGGATTTCAAGTCATAGGAAGTAGGAAATACAGAAGCAAGCAGGGAGTTCCAGAGTTTACCAGAGAAAGGGATGAATGATTGAGAATACTGGTTAACCTTCACATTAGAGAGGTAGAAAGAATAGGTATGAGAGAAAGAAGAAAGTCTGGTGCAGCAAGGCTGCAGGAAGAGGGAAGACATGCAGTTGACAAGATCAAAAAAGTAGTTATTATGAAAAATAGTGATAGAAGATAAGAAGAGATGCAACATTGAGGCAATGAGAGAGAAGCTGAAGTCAGTTAGAGGACAGGGGTTGATGAGACGAAAAGCATTTGATTCCACGTATCTAAAAAGAATGGTATAAGTGGAACCCCTTCGTACATGCGATGCATACTCCATACATGGACGGATAAGGCCTCTATAGAGTTAGCAGCTGGGGGTTGAGAAAAACTGGCAGAGGTTACTTAGAACACTTAACTTCATAGAAGCTGTTTTAGTTAGAGTTGAGATGTGAAGTTTCCAGCTTAGATTATAAGTAAAGGACAAACCAAGAAAGAATGTTCAGTGTAGAAGAGGGGGACAGTTGAGTATCACTGAAGAAGAGGGGATGGAGGAATTGAGTTTTTGAGGCAGTGAATAATACTAAGTTCACACTGCCCCAGTCAGAAATTTTTGAGAAATTAGAAGATAGGTGTTCTGTGGCTTCCCTGCATGAGCTGCTTAGTTCCTGAAGGGTTGGCTGTCCGTGAAATGACATGGAAAAGTGCAGGTGGTATCATCAGCATAGGAGTGGATAGGACAAGAAGTTTGGTTTAGGAGATTGCTGATGAATAATAGGAAGAGAGTGGGTGACAGGACAGAACCCTGTTAATAGATTTAGGAGAAGAACATTGACTATCTACCACAGCAGCTATAGAACAGTCAGAAAGGAAATTTGAGATGAAGTTACAGAAAGAAAGATAGAAGCCATAGAAAGATAGTTTGGAAATCAAACCTTTTGCCAGACTCTACCAAAAGCTGTTAATGTTTTGAAGGCAACAGTGAAAGTTTCCCCAAAATTCCTAAAAGAGGATGACCAAAACTCAGTAAGAAAACCCAGAACTTCAGTAGAGCAGCCTCAATGGAACCCATAATGGCACTCATATATAAGATTGTGAAGAGATTGCTGTTTACGAATCTTCCTGTTGAGGATAGATTCATAAATATCTTTCACTTAGTAAGTATTGTCCAGCATTACTCAAATAAAAGGTATCTCTTCATAACCATTTTCTCAGTTATATGCACTGCCTGGTAAATAAAATTATACACTTCATGTCTCATTGAAGATGCAAAATGTGTCCTTGTTAAACTACCTAAAGAATCATGAAAACATCCTTAAAAACAGCAGTAACTTTAACATCAGCCTTAAATATGACTCTAGGGTTACTCTGATAGCCTACCACATGTCACAGTGCCCAAAGAAAGCTTAATAACTCTCTAGCTTCCTTGCAGTTATCTTAGTAATGGAAGTGTTCATGTTTCAGCGGTACAAGGGAGTGGGTGTGTGGTGGCACGAACCGTGGCCGTCTTGCTGGAGAAGGAGGAAAACAGCTTTGGGTTCACAGTGCGAGGGGGCACATCCCTTGACCCCTCCAAGACACGGCCACTGGTCATCACCCATGTCAGGCTCGGCGGTCCAGCTGACAGGTGGGCATCTGTTTAGTGACTGAATAGATAAGTTTCCTTCATCACAATGACATGTTTTACCTTCCTCAGTGTTGCTATCCCACCATTACAAGGAATTTTATAGTTGTCAGGAAAGTGGAGGTATCTTCATTCCACATATTAGAGACAAGGCATCAGACTCATTCTAAGTTCACTTAGACTCATAACTATACTCATTTAAAATTAAGAACTTAAGATGTGAAGGAATGCTAGTGTGTGTGTGTGTGTGTGTGTGTGTGTTTGTGTGTAACACTTGTATTTTCACAGAACTGAGTCAAGCCCATAATATCTCATCTTTGAATGCCATTTTTATCACATCTTTCCTTTAATATATGTATGTATACCATTTGCAGACAGACTTTACCAGGTAATGCATCCCACAGATCTGTTATCCTGTATGGAAAACTTTAATTTTTTTGTATCTAATTTTTTATCAGTATCAGTCTTATCTCACTGCTATACACACACTACATATTATGTAGTGTGTGTGTGTGTGTGTGTGTGTGTGTGTGTGTGTGTGTGTGTGTGTGTGTTAGTGTGTGTGTGTTATCCTCTGCCCAAAAGATATCCACCTGATATACATACATAGATATATGAATAATAGTTAATGTATAGAGGAAGTAGTGAGTGTTACACATGGTTGGTTTCCTTGCAGAGAGGGAACCATCAAGGCTGGAGACCGTCTGGTGGCTGTGGACGGGCGTGACCTCAGCCACTGCTCCCTGAAGGATGCCCAGGAAATGCTACAGAGAATTGAACGAGCAGCCACACTTACCATCGAGTATGTAGAGAGAGAGAGAGAGAGAGAGAGAGAGAGAGAGAGAGAGAGAGAGAGAGAGAGAGAGAGAGAGAGAGAGAGAGAGAGAGAGAGAGAGAGAGAGAGAGAGAGAGAGAGAGAGAGTCTTGCACTACCATCAAGTAGTGCAGTAACTGAGAGGAGTCATAGTGGAAGTCCATGTGTACTAGTGTAAGATCCTGATAGGCAATAAATGACAGGTAGAATTGTTGCACAGACTTGACTAAGTATACATCCTGGTGGACAAACTAGCCATGGTTATTTATGTGGCAAAGTGCAGCTTCCAGTGTCAGTAAGCATATATTGTTCAGATCACACAAACCAACGCATCCTCAAACCTGTCCGACCATGAGGCACAGAGTCCTCATGGCAAGCCTAGCCTCACAAATCTGTGCACCTGTGTTTACAATTGCTGTAGCAGTGTGGTACATTATCCTCTGGCCCAGAGACAAGGACTCAACTGCAGCCCATTCATGACATTGGCAGTGGCCTCAACAGTACTGGATTCTATGTCCTTCCTTGGCTGTTTCTTTCCAATTTTGAAAATTGTATAACTTTTTAACCTACTTAATTTTACTCCTTCCCTCCACTTGACCAAGTCAGTGTAATCTCATGTTATCATTTCACTAATAATTTCAGTCCAAAGACTGCTTCTTAATCCTTCAACACTTTGGCCACTTCTCACACGATCATTGTAAAGCTACACGTTCATTTACATATATTAATTTATCATGGGAACCACTGATCATCATAATCAGTAGCAGTAAGAAACTAATTTAATTAATTATTGGAATAATTTTTACATATTTAAGATTCACTAGATTTATTTAAGCCACAAATACATGTGTTATGTGGTGCAGGTATGATGTGTCAGTGATGGAGAGTGTGAGGGCCTCAGGTGGGCCGCTGCTGGTGGAAATAGAGCGAGCTGCCGGCACATCACTTGGCATCAGCCTCACCAGTGCCCACCCAGAGCCCAGCACCATCATCATTGAAACCATCCGGCCCGCCAGCATTGCTGAGAGGTGATGCCATCCATACTTTTCACCTCAGGGAAAAGCAGGAATAGGCAATCACTTATGCAAACAGTTTCATACATTTAATACCTTTCTTACTGATACAGTAAAGATCATGGCTTAAGTGACCAAGCCTAAGGCCATACCAGTGGACAGAAGAACCTTATTCAAATCCTTTAGAAGAGAGTTACAATTCATATTCAGACTTCAAGTAGCATCTTAGAATATTTTTGAAAATTACATATTAACATGGAAAAGGGCTTGTATCATGTACATATGCATAATTATATGAATTTATTAAGAATTTATGACATGTATATGTAACTCATCTTTCTTTGTGAAGTATCCAAATGTTATGCTTTAAATACACTCAGTTATTCCCATAACTGTGAAACTTTGTAGTGCTTGACATCACAGAAGTGTGGATGAAAAACTCACCTGCTTTGATATAGGAAGTAGTAACAGTTCTTGACAACTAAGTCCACCTCCATATTCAGTAATATTGACACTCCCATCCCTGGTGCAGGTGTGGGGCACTAGCAGTGAGCGATGTGGTGGCGGCCATTGATGGCACCCGGCTGGACCAGCTAACAGTGGCAGAGGCAGCACAACTCCTCAAGACAGCACCAGGCTCCCATGTGACCTTGGAGATCATACCTGGATCTGCAGCCCAGTCCAAGATACCCTTTTGCAGGGGTGAGAGACAGACATATGGACATATGGACAGACATAGAAGATTAGGCCCACAGAAAATATCCCATTTTATTGGGCTTTCACTGAATTCAGATGAAAAATTAATATGGCAACTTTAGTGAAAGTGTACCTGTGTGAGGTCTCACCGTAAGAATATGGCACTTGATGAGTATATAGTGTATGTAGCTGTACACTACAACAGCAAGGTCATGTGTCACTCTCAATTTAATATGCAGATGTTAGAATGGCTTAGTTTATCATCTTCATTGTTGTCTTAATTTCTGAGGCTCTACTGTAGGAGGGAGTGCCCTTAGGCTCTCCCTAGTTTTAACCACCTACTGGTGTTTATGGGTCTTGAATAACAGAGTCATGAAATATTGATAAATTATAGGGTAGTTCTTGTTATATTAATGGATTAGGTTCCAAAGAAAAAATCATGAAAACCGATTATCTTGGCTACCCCCTTTTTGGGGAGTGACAGCCTCAGTATATGTATGTGTGTGTATGTATCAATCACTATTCTAAAAGACAAGTAGTAATTAGTTGATTATTTTTATACACATAACTAAGCTTGTGTATTAATTTGCTTCATTCTTTCAGGAGGTGGTGTGGCCTTTCCCCACCTGTATGGAGTGGTGGGCAGCAGCAGTGGGTACAATAGCAGTGGTGGCGGGGGAGGAGGGGGTTACTTATCCCCTGGCTCAAGCTACAACACCCTTACCTCCCAGAGGACGCGTTCATCAGCTGCCCGCAGAGTCAACAGGCGACCCAGGCCAGGTGACCGCTCTGATACAGGTATGTGTTTATGTTACCTTGGTGGGGACATGTTTTGTAAGTCTGTTTCTCTGTTTTATCTGGCCATGCTGTCTGTTTCTTTCATGCTAGTCTGTCTTGATTTGTTCTTTCTTGTCTGTCTGCCTTTCTCTCTCTCTCTCTCTCTCTCTCTCTCTCTCTCTCTCTCTCTCTCTCTCTCTCTCTCTCTCTCTCTCTCTCTCTCTCTCTCTCTCTCTCTCTCTCTCTCTCTCTCTCTCTCTCTCTCTCTCTCTCTCTCCAGTTAGCTACTGTAAGTAATGGATACACTGAAAATGTAGCCTTCAATGATGAAAGGAAACACAAAAGCCAGTAGGCATGCTGAGCTCAGCACTAAACTCACACAAAGGCAAAACAATTGTCTGGCCAAGCCCTCACCTGTTATGGTTCTAAATGCTTGTTGCTTCTCCAATATGCCTTCTTTTCTCTTTTATATTAATATTCTATTGTCTCAGGTCTTGTTGCAGTTATATGTTGCTAGTGTATCTTTATGCTTAGCTTTATAGAAAACATGATTTTATCTTAATTGAGCCACTAAACTTTAATATTTTCTTGTAAGGCATATATTTCTGCTTTGCTTATAATTACACAGTTTTCTAGAATATATTTAATTTAAATAATAACTC
This sequence comes from Scylla paramamosain, assembly GCF_035594125.1. Taxonomy (NCBI): domain Eukaryota; kingdom Metazoa; phylum Arthropoda; class Malacostraca; order Decapoda; family Portunidae; genus Scylla; species Scylla paramamosain. Next base: position 7,808,572 of record NC_087151.1, on the reverse strand, counting down.
CTTGTAATAGTGTACCCTTCTGCTTGATCGCCGGCCTTCTTTTAGAAATGCACTTATTTTAACACTCATCTCTATTATCCACAGCATCCCTCTCCTCTCACACCACAGGAGGAAGTGTTGGAGGCGCTGGGGTGGGTGTGTGTCATTCTGAGTGCCTCACAGTAACTCTGGTGGTGGAAGGCCGAGGCTACGGTCTGGTGCTGCGGCCACCTCCCCACGCCACCGACCCAGACACGGCCTTACCTTTTGTGGCGGCAATGGATTCTGGTGGTCCTGCTGACAAGTGAGTATGTGTGAGATGTAGGAAGGTGCTCTGTAATAAGTATGTGATACCCCTTTGTGCTGTTCATTGAGAGAGAGAGAGAGAGAGAGAGAGAATTTCCCATTTGATTTAAGGTGATGCAACACAGCTATTTGATACTGCAAGAGATACACTATTAATAAGTGTTTTTCTTATATCTAAAAGATATTATCTCATATAAATATTGACCACTTTGCATAAATCATGTTTTAGCTTGATGTTGGGGATGATGAAAAGAGGGAAAAATTAAGGTGGGAGTGGATAGTTTTGAACAGGAAGATTAGATGTAAGGAGATGGAGGAAGGAGGTGATAGAAGATGGATGTGTAATAAAAATAAATTTAATTGACTGGTAGGTTGGACTACATGATTTTGAGTCTCTGTCTTGGTGGGCAACACCTGGCAATCATGAATTTAGCATAAATGATAATCAGGAGCTTGGGTGAAAAAGTGTGTGGATATTTTCCAGGTGCAGTGTGATCTGTGTGGGTGACCGCATCATGGGGGTCAACGGCCGCAGTGTGTCAGGCCTTGGAGTGAGTGAGGTCACCCAGATGGTGGCCAATTCTCGGCCCACTGTCACTCTTGATGTAGAGTTTGACGTGGCTGACTCTGTGGTGCCTTCTTCAGGAACCTTTGCTGTCAAGCTGGCCAAGCGACACAACGGCCTGGGCATTACCCTTACTGGTGGGTGGCATAGCATACTTACCTACCTATCTACCTGTATACCAGGCTGCCAATCCTACACAGGCCACCCCAGACAAGGCACTACACACACACACACACACACACACACACACACACACACACACACACACACACACACACACACACACACACACACACAAATGCAAAGAGGAACCAAAACTATTCTTCAGATATGTGAACAGCAAAATGAAAAATAGAGAAGGAATAAGCAGATTGAAGGTGAATGGCCAAATGTGTGAGGATCCGGCTGAATTGGCAGAGATAATGAACAGAAGTTTTCAATCAGTATTCACAAAAGAGAAAACATTTGTGTGGCAGAGTGAGATGAGTGAAAAAGTAGGTCTGGGGGAAATCCAAGTGACTGAAGAGGATGTCCAGAAACAGATGGAGGGACTAGATGTTAGGAAGGCCCCTGGACCTGATGGAGTGTCAGGATGGATACTAAAAAGAGTGCAATCAGCAGTTGACATGGGTAATACACAATATTATTGAAAGCTCCCTAATTGAAAGCAGAGTCCCAATTGAATGGAAGAGAGCCAACAAAGGTGGTAGCAAAGAGGAGCCATTAAACTATAGACCTGTGTCTCTAACAAGTGTGGTGTGCAAAATGTATGAAAGATTGGTGAAGGATAAATGGATGCAGTACCTAGAAGGAAATGAAGTGATAATAAAGCAACAATTTGGATTTAGGAGAGGGAGATCGTATGTTACAAACTTACTGAGTTTTTATTCTAGAGTGGTGGATATAATGCAAGAAAGAGATGGATGGTCTGATTGTGTTTATTTAGACCTGAAGAAGGCCTTTGATAAAGTGCCACACAGGAAATTGTTGTGGAAGTTGAAGCATAATGGTGGGCTAAGGGGGGGCCTGCTGAGATGGAGGGAAAATTTCTTGACAAACAGAGAAATGAGAATGGTGGTAAAAGATAAAAAATCATCATGGAGGGAAGTCATAAGTGGAGTACTCCGAGGCTCATTACTTGCACCAATCATGTTTGCAGTCTATATTAATGATATGACAGAGAGTGTGAACAGCTACATGAGCCTTTTTGCAGATGATGCAAAGTTGCTGAAGAAAGTTGAGAGTGCAGAGGACTGTGGAACATTACAAGAAGACCTGAACAAGATATCAGAGTGGAGTTATAGATTGGAAATGGAATTTAATTTAAAGTGTAAGGTAATAGAATTTGGAAAAAGTACAAGAAGAGTAAAAGGAAATTATGTGTTGAATGGTGTAAGGTTGAATGGAGCAGAAGAGGAAAAGGATCTCGGTGTTACAGTGACTGGGAAGCTGATCCCGGAGAGACACATTAGCAAAATTACAGGAGAAACCTATAACTTGTTGAGAAGAATAAGGAAGGCCTTTGCATATATGGATGAAGAGGTGGTCAGGAAGATGATTGTGTCGCTGATAAGACCTAGACTAGAATATGCAGCAGTAGTGTGGTCGCCATACAAGAAAAAGGATACAAGAAAATTGGAGAGAGTTCAGAGAGCAGCTACAAAGATGGTACCAAGTATCAGGGACTTATCATATGAAGAGAGACTGAAAAGGCTACATCTACCAACGTTGAAAAAGAGGAGAGAAAAGGGAGACGATTGCAATATATAAAGCATATGAGGGAGTAGAGGAGGTGGACCGGAGCGACTTAATGGTCTGGGATACACGGGACACTAGAGGACATGGGAAGAGGCTGAAGAGGAGTGCTTGTAGAAGAGACGTCAAAAAGTATAGTTTCCCATATAGAAGTATTGATGTGTGGAACAGTCTGGATGAGGAGATAGTAAATGCAGAAAGTATACATGGATTCAAGGCTAAGATGGATATTAAAAGATATGGAGATGGGACAGCACAAGCATAGCTCTTTTCCCATAAAGCACAACTAGGTAAATACACACATACACATACACACACCATTCACACTCTTAGCCCTGTCAGTCCCCAATGAAAAGGGACAGTCTCATGGCCCACCCTACTACACCCCAGGAGCCCTAAAAGCCCTAAAAAAGTAATGACACCATCAGTATTTACTCTGTTTCCCAATTTCCATATAGTCTTTCATGGTATGACATGAAGCACTTTAGGTTTTTGTTGCAAGTTCACTCACATGTAGAGATTCACAAAACACACTTTTTTGTACTTGAAGCTTATAAATCTCTACCTCCTCTGATTTGTGTATTATTAAGTGGTCTTCATGAAATATATTATTGTATTTGCATGGAAATTTGTCTGTAATTATCCTATATACACTGCTTAGTTTTTAAAGATGTTTCTTAAAATTATAATAAATATTGCACAGAAGTATTCATAAACTAAACCTTTGACTCTCACTCAAGTATCACGCCGTGCTGGAGCTGGGGAACCACTGCTGATCAGTGAGGTGGTGCGGGGGTCCCCTGCCCACCGATCTGGCACCATGCAGCCCGGCGACCGCCTCCTGGCCATTGACTCCACCCGCCTGGAGCACCTCACCCTGGAGGATGCCAAATCCATCCTGCACTGCTGTGATGACATTGTGACACTCAGAGTACAAAAGGATGAACTCTACTCAGGTGAGGATCTTATACTGAATGTGTGGCTCTTATCTCTCTCTCTCTCTCTGTTGAATGTTGGCAGATTCATTCTTTGATAACCAATAATATTGAGTTGAGGTGAAATGAGTAAAATCCCAAGGTATAAGTTCCTGCTTAGTGCCATGATATTCCTATGTAGTGTCCAAATGAAGCTTAATACTATCAAGATGTTCCTTTGAGTATTGCATCTTTCAGTTCCTCTGTGGTTTGTTAGTGTCTGTCCTTTTGACAACCCATTTGATTATGCAAAGTTTGAAGTAAGTGAACCTATGATGAAAAAAGGATTGCTATAATGAAGAAATCTTATAAAAAAGTATAGCTTTGAAATGATGACATTTATGCAGCAACTTACTGTTCTCATGGTTCTTACATTCATTTTTTCAGGTTTGTCATTTTTTTTTTCAATATTCCATAGCTAGCTGTGCTATGCCTGAGTTCCTAGGATGTAATAGTTTTGTCCATAAGACTATCCCTTTCCACTTGCAGCCAATGGAGTTACAAGTGTGAATTATGTATATATTAGTGAGTGATGCTTTGTCTGGGCCATCCTGTTAGGGATTGCCAACCTGGTATATAGTATCTAAATAAAGGTGAAAGGCAGTGGGTGATACATCTTGTCTCAGCAGAAGAGAGTGGCAGCCTGGTGATGTACACAGTGGAGCTGGTAAGACATGGAGGTGCTCTGGGCATTACCATCTCTGGCAGTGAGGAGCCCTTCGACCCCATCTACATTGCTGGGCTGGCTCCTGGTGAGTGGTGAATGCACATTGTTCTCTGATACTGTGGTAAATAATGGCCTGCCTTATGATCCACTGGTCCTTTTATCTTTTCCATAAAATCATCTTCTAACTGTATCCTTATGATCTTGTAATCTATTTTTTTCATTATTCCTCATTTGTTTCTCCACTTGTTTATTGAGTTGAGGTTTATACTATGTGATAATTTCATGATAATACAGTTGCACCTGTTTTTCTTTTCCAAGGAAGTCCTATTCCGTGTTTCCATTTTCATATTTTTCAGTTTTGTTATGATTGTCCATTATATCCCAAAGTCCCCAAGTTTATGAAGTGGAGGGTTTCCCTCCTTTAATATCTCATTTAATCAGAAAACCAATACTTCTGTATTAATTATAATTAATGATAGTAGTTAAGCATGATTGATGATTACTTCCTCCCCTTTCCTTTGCAGTTATTGTCAGCATATGATATAAATCTGACTACAGTATGATCTCCAGCACTAGTTAATATCTAGACATTATTTTTCCTCATAGGTATGGGTAGCTTTGTCAGGATAGCCTTTTAGCTCAGTGCCAGTAGTAATTGTCAGTAGATAATGACACTTCAAAAAAATCATAGTGATTAGTTTGCCACAGTAACAAATTGTGTTGACCAGGTGGACTGGCTGATCGCACAGGAGCTATTCATGTTGGAGACCGATTGCTTGCCATCAACGGTGTGTCGTTGCGAGGGAAGCCACTCAGTGAGGCCATCCTCATGCTGCAGAACTCGGGAGACACGGTCACCCTTAAGATCTCCCGCCCCAGAGACTCAGGTCAGAGTATGTCAAGTAAACTTTATTTGTGATATGTATTTGAGCATATTTTTTTTGCAATCACTGTATGTTATGGGTTGTTTAAAAAAGCTGGTATAAAAAGCTAATGCATACATGTGTGTTTCACCTTAAAACTATTTTGTTAGGTATTTGTATATTCATTGCTTTTAGCTTAATTTATAGAGTTTATAGAAGATGGCATCCTATGTATTGGCTAATATACTGTATTTCCTGCCATATACAGTAAAACCTCCCTAAACCAAACCCAAATAAGCCAAATATTGGATAACTTGAACACCCTTATGGCAACTCTGAGTGACAAGCAAAAGTACACTAGTAGTATAGTGCATAATGTTGTTAGTTCATATGTCACCACTGTGTTGTGTGCAGTTAAGTGAGCTCTTAAGTGAACACTAAGTGTGTAGTTGCTTAATGTTAAGTGAACTCTTAAGTGACCAGGGGTGCATTCAGTACAACAACTCAGGTAACCTGGGTCGCCCAAGTGGCCCAACTGAATGGTTTTGGGTGCCTCCTGGGATACTGTAAACAAATTATTGACATTTCCATGGAAACAGCCACATTCTATCCAACTGTAGCAATAAACATATGGCTGATGCCTATCCATTTGGTGGTTTATATTACAGAGCACTTGCTGTCCTCAGTGATGAGGTTCTTGGTGAAGATCTATCACTAATTATCCATCCCATTTCCTTTATTTTCATTCTTTTATATATTTAAGACTCAGTACTTTACTTATTAGTGCATATCATTGCATGTATGCAGACAGTGTTGTAGTCATCTGCAATAAATGACTGAGAATAACACCAATATAAGTATGGTTGGGCAGCCATTTTTGTTGTGATGTCATCAGAGCACAGAGCACACCACCTCCTTGGTTTGGGTAACCCAAGTCACCCGTGTGGGCAACCAGCACCACAGAAAGAGAGCATTCATTTGAGAATTGGGCATCTCAGGTAACTTGATTTGCCCAACTGAACACACCCCAGTTAGTGCATTGTGTACAGTGTGTAATAACAAAATATGCTGTAAATATCTATCTTGAGGCTTATAATCTGCTAACAAATATACTGTAAATAACAATAAATGTGCATGTTTATGTGCATAGAAACCAGCCAAAAACATGTATTGTTGGATAAATCAAACTTTCGGATAAACCGTCAGCCACCTCATCCCATATAGTTCAGTTTGTGAAGGTTTTACTATAATTTTAAAGAAAATAATAAATTGTCTGGTGTACTTTATGGCAGCCTCATGTGATGAATGCCTGTAGCTGTTCCACAGACCTGTCTACTGTATGTGATACAACCTTTATTTACTTGCTGCTCTCCTTGTGCTTATCAGGAGTCACCAGTGACGAATTGGGCCGCAATGACTGGTTGGGCCGCTTTGGGCCAGCCATCCCTTCAGTGGATTCAGCAGTGGAATCCTGGGACAGTTCAGGTCTGGACCCTGCCCCTCCTGGCTCCACTCCTGCACTGTCCAAAAGAGATTCAGGCTCAGATATTGTTTTTAGATCAGGTAAATTGTTGTAATTAGCACATGGCACATTACAAAATTATTAAGATTACGATTGAGTACATTTACTTCCTTTTTTTTTTTTCAAATGAAGTTAAGTATGTCCTCTTATGCTCTTCAATTGCTTTATGTAAAAAAAAAATCTGACACTAATAGTTTTGATGAAATCAGAACTAGCTTTAGAGGCAAAGTAAAAAACAAAAAAGTACAAGAAATGTGTGCTTGGAAAAGAATGACTGAAAACATTTCTACTATGGCTTTGTCTGTGGAAGTTAGTAGGAATTCATAAGTCTCCAGTGAGACATAAGAGAGCTTTGAAGGAATTACAGAATAATGGTGTTTTCCCTACACTTGCACACCTGCAGACTGTGGCAGTACTGTGCGGAGGAGAGCAGGCAATGAAGGGAGAGAGGAGTTGGCAGGGAGTGGGGACACAGACAACAGTGAGGCCAACAAAAGATCCATAGAAGGAGACATGGATGAGGCTCGCAGGTCACCCTCTCCACCACCCTCCATAGACAGCGGACAGTCAGGTCAGGCACTCAGTCAGCTGCTAATGTCATCTTAATGGAAGGACCTTATGTATTGGCTGTGTTTAAATAATTTATCATTGAACAAGAAATAGGCACTTGTAAAATAACAAAATGAGACATCAGTCTTATATTGGTAAAGTAGTAGCTCCTTTCCATTTAATTTATTTGTAGAGTTTTCTTTAGAAACAATGTATTCAAAGAATCATTTATAGAGTGAATAGACTAAGCAAATTGGTATTGTGTTATGTATTCTGAGATACATATTGGTGACCTACAGAAGACAAAACTGACTGGGACAAGATGATTGCTGACCTCAACCAGATCAGTGAAAGTTGTGGCCTACGGGAACTTCCTCACACCTCCCCCACACACCTGTCGCACACACGCACAGGTGAGAGCTGGCATGTGTGCCAGTACATACAACAGATGCATCACACACACACACACACACACACACACACACACACACACACACACACACACACACACACACACACTTTACAAGCAAAGAGGATATAAGAATATACAGAAATATTTCAACACTGGACCAATGGGATGCATTAACAGAGGAAGTGGTTTGTTGTACACTATACATAATATGTTAATAATACTTTGTAAAATGGGACAGTATGAGCTTAACTAAGTTCTGTAAATATAGAAAAAGGTAGATATAGACAAATATAAAAGTCTGTTTTTACATTTTCTGTTGTAATTCCTTTCAATGTGTCCCCAAATCCTGCAAACACATGAGGAGTGGTGTTGGTAGATAAGTGAAACATTATTAATGGTAGGTGCATCATTGTCAGCTACTTATGATGTTTGGTATTTGTTTTCATACTTTATGATAAATAATCCTGATGATTTATTTTCATCTATTTATTCATGTATTCCCACTTGCAACATTCATCCATTCAGGCAGAAAGAATGGAGCTTCCTCAGTGAGGGAATACTAAGACTTCCAAGTGCAAAATAACCACAAAAAAATGTACTTTAGTTTTTGTTTTATTAGTTTGAGAGGAAACATTGTCTGACTTAATCTAATCCTCTTGCAGTGTCACCACAACTCCACAAAGAGGTCCATGTGAGTGGGCTGGAGGGCCTCAGTTCCACCAAGACAATTGGAGACACCGCTCTCTGCCCAACCCTCGCCAGCCGCCGCCGAACAGGGGACCGCTCAGATGTGAAGGAGGAAGGCAGTTACTCTGTTAGTCATGCCACTCTCACCTACTCCAGAACTACCTCACCCCCTCGTGAGTCCACCTCTACTACATATTGTGTGCTGTATATATTTCTGCTTATTACTGTACAGCCAAATGATTCCCCCAGTCCTTTTACACTCAAGATAAACCTGAGAAAAACATACCCAAAGTTCCAAACCAGTTACTCTGAAGCACAATGAAACATATGAATCCCTCAACACAATAAAATAATAAAAGCAATGAAGTACACAGAATCATAACTATCAAAGATACTACAGTGATAACTACTACTGAATATCACAACACTTATATATTCTATTGCAAAAGATAACCTGAGGATTGTTTTTATATGTAAGAGGGACACTGACCAAGGGCAAATTTTACAAAAAAAGAAAGAAAAAAAAAGAAAAAAAAAGGCCCATTGAGGTGCTGGTCCCCGAACAGAGTCAAAAGCAGTTTAGAATTTTGAGTGAAGGGTCTGTGTTATTAGGTGCATGTAGTTTTGTGTGAAGGAAGAGAGTTGTGTTTAGAGGAGAGGCTGTGACTGCCCCCTTGTGTTGTGAGACACAAAGGGAAATGTTCAATGAGGTCACAACTTCATTACTGATTAATTCACAGCACCCCCTGATCTAGTGCTTGAGACCTCACTGGGAGTAGTTATCATTTTGGCAGGTGTCTATACAAACCAGTGTGAAACAATGTACTAATCATTCTGACTCTGCATCACCCTGTCTGTTTACCACACCTTGTCCTCACAGGATTAATTAGTGCAGGCCATGTGACCTTCCCTGCAGCAGATGGTGGACAGGTGTACCAGGTGACACTTCATAAGGACTGTATTTATGAAGACTTTGGCTTCAGCGTATCAGATGGACTGTATGAGAAGGGTGTCTACGTCAACAGGATTAGAAAAGGAGGCCCTGCTGATAGGTCAGGGGTATTAAAACCCTATGACAGGATTCTTCAGGTTTGTGTGTGTGTGTGTGTGTGTGTGTGTGTGTGTGTTTGTAATTACCTAGTTGTAATTTACTGTGCCTGAGCTATGCTCATGTGGTCCTATCTCCATATCTACACTTGTCCAGCTTTTCCTTAAAGTTGTGCACACTTGTTGCTGATACTACTTCCACAGTTAGCTTGTTCCAAACTTCTATATTTCACTATGGGAAACTATATTTCTTTATGTTACTTAAACATCTCCCTTTTCATAGTTTTTTGCTGTATCCTTATGTGAAACTGGTATTTCCTTCTTCTCTTAACAATAGTTTCTCGTTATGAATTTCTTCCACTTCATTCCACAATTTATATATCAGTATTAAATCTCCCCTTTCTCTTCCTTGTTCCAGTGTTGGCAGATTAATTTCCTTTAACCTGTATTCATATGCTAATTTTTTCCAGTTCTGGAACCATCTTCATTGCCATCCTTTGCATCTTTTCTAGTTTTCTTACATGTTTCTTCTTGTGGGGAGACCATACTGATTCAGCATATTCCAGCTTTGGTCTAATCATAGTGGTAATTATCTTTCTCATCATATCTTGATCCATGTAGTGGAATGCTGTTCCAGTATTTCTCACCATTCTATATGTATCTGAATTTCTTTTCTACATGCTTCTCTGTCAGTTCTCCTGTATTATCACTCCCATATCTTTCTCTTCTTATACTTTTATTACTTCTTCATTTCCCATTTTATATGTCCATTTTGGTTTCTTTTCACTTTTCCCATTTCCATTACATGACATTTTTTTTTCACATTAAATTCCATCACCCAGATGGAATTCAATTTAAATCCTCTTGTAGAATTTCAGTCTTTGTTGTTTTTTATATGTCTTTGTAATTTTGCATTCTCTGCAAGCAAACTCATGTAACTCTACTCCTTCAGGCATATCATATATGTAGATCAGGAAAAGTATTGGTGCCAGCACTGATCCTTGTGGTATTCCACTATCTACTTTTCTCAATTTCAATTTTACATCTTTTACTACCGTTCTCATTCCTCTTCCCTTTAAGTTGCTTTCCCTCCAGTTTATTATTTTTCCATTTAATCCTCCTATATTTTCTAACTTCCATAGTAGCCTGTTGTGGAAACTTTATCAAAAGCTTTTTGAGATCTAAAACAGTCTACCCAACCATCCCTTTCGAATAGCTCATCAAATTTGTTAAACAATTTTTTGTCAATTTTTGTCAATTAGTTTTTGTCCAAAGCCATACTGTTTTTCTAATATTATATCTGTTTAATAATTTATATTTTATGATTTAAACATGGATATTGTTGATCCTTGTAGAGGTGGTTCCCTTATTCATGGATTTTTGCTATTCATGGGAAGCTTTGGAACATAATCCCCACAAATAGCAGGGGAACACTGTTGTGCTTTATGTGAAAAGAACTATGCTCACGCTGTCCAGTCTCCATATCTTTTAATATCCAACTTAGCCTTGAATCCATGTATACTTTTTGCATTTACTATCTCTTTATCCATACTGTTCCATACATTTATAGTTCTATAAGGTAAACTATACTTTTGATATCTCTTCTACAAGCACTTTTTCTTCACCTTCTTTCGATGTCCCATAGTATCTTGTGTATCCATCAAATCATTCCATATGTGTGTGCATATGTATACTGCCTGTTTGTTATTGAAGTGATAGCCATAGTACTGCTGCTGTTCATGCTTATAGCATCCTTTTATCATCAGGTCAACGACACCCGCACACATGACTTTGACTGCTGCCTGACAGTGCCCCTGATGGCTGCTGCTGGGGACCGTTTGGTGCTGGTGGTGTCACGCAACCCTCACACTCACCCTACGCTGGACTTCTCTTCAGATGTTCTCTCCCCAACCTGGAATAGCATAGAAGAGGGCAAAGAGGAGGAGGAAGAAGAGGAGGAACATGATCTTGCTCAAGAGCATGGCAGTCTACTATACTCCCCACTGACTCCCTCTCTCACACCAATACCTACAGTCCTAAAGACCCTCTGAGTTTTATTCATATGATAGTGAGGATGCAAAGAAGTATCACTAAGGAACTTCATTCTTATCTTTCCTCCTCTGTTAAAGCTGGGTCAAAATGCTTGGAATGAAGCTTACCATTACATTATTTGTCACCACCTGAGATTCTGCCACTTTTGTCGTGTGAAGATTTGCTTGGTTCATTCTAGGACATGATGATCATGATCTGAAAAATAATACTATATACCTCTAAAGGAAATGCCTTATATATATATATATATATATATATATATATATATATATATATATATATATATATATATATATATATATATATATATATATATATATATATATATATATATATATATATATTGTGTGTTTGTATGTGTCTGTGTATTGAGCATAGTCTGTACACTTTTTTTTATGTAAGAGGGGCACTGGCCAAGGGCAAGAAAAATGTAGGAAAAAAAATGGTCACTGAGGCACCATTCACCAAAAAGAAATCTGAAACAGTCATCAAATACTGAAGGATAATTGTCTTGAAACCTTCCTCTTGAAAGAGAGGAAGGAGAAAATACAGAAACAGGCAGGGAGTTCCAGATTTTACCAGAAAAGGAGATGAATGATTGATTTAGAGGGGACAGAATAGAGATAAGAGAAAGTAGAAAGTTTTCTGCAGTGAAGCTGCAGGAGGAGGAGAAACATGCAGTTAGCAAGATCAGGAAAGCAGTTAGCGTAAATATATCAATAGAAGATAACAAGAGCAACATTGCAGTTAGCGTAAATATATCAATAGAAGATAACAAGAGCAACATTGCAGCAATGAGAAAGAGGCTGATGACAGTTATTCAAAGGAGTGGAGTTGATAAGACAAAAAGCTTTTGACTCTGCATTGTCTAAAACAAAGGTTTGGGTGGATCCACCATACATGTGAAGCATACTCCATACATGGACAGAGCAGCTGGAGGATGAGAAAAACTGGCAGAGACGACTCAGAACATCAAACTTCATAGAAGCTGTTTTAGCAAGAGATGAGATGTGAAGCTATCAATTTAGATTACAAGTAAAGGACTGACCAAGGATGTTCAGCACAGAAGAGGGGAACAGTTGAGGGTCATTTAAGAAGAGGGGATAGTTGTCTGGAAGATTGTGTCAGATTGATATACAGAGGAATTGAGTTTTTGAGGCACTGAACAATATTAAGTTTGCTCTGACTCAATCAGAAATTTTAGAGAGATCAGAAGTCAGGCATTCTGTAGCTTCCCTGCATGAACTGTCTAATTCCTGAAGGGCTGAATGTCTGAAAAGATGTAGGAAAGTGCAGGGTGGTACCATAAGCATAGGAGTAGATAGGACAAGAAGTTAGGTTTAGAAGATCATCAATGAATAATAGGAAGAGAGTGGATGAGAGGAAAGAACCCTGAGGAACACCACTGTTAATAACTTGAGAGAACAATAATTGTCTACCACCACTGCAATAAAACAGCCAGAAAGGAAACTTGAGATGAAGTTACAGACCTAAGGGTAGTTTGGAGATCAAAGCTTTGTGCTGGACTCTATCAAAAGCTCTTGATTTATCTAAAACAACAACAAAAGTTTCATCAGATCTCTAAAAGAGGATTAGAATGGTTACCCTTTATTGAATGAAGGCAAACTCCCAGCAAAAAAGGAAAGGTAGATGTTGATAGACAGGATTGGAAGAATTTGACTAGGCAAGGTGCAAGCATGGAGGCACAGTTTTGGGAAACAATAGGAGGGACCCCACCAGGCCTGTGAGCCTTCTGAGGGTTAAGGCCAGTGAGGGCATGGAAAACATCACTGCAAAGGATCTAAATGGATAGCATGAAATTATCAGAGGATGGAGGAGAGGGAGGAACAAGCCCTAAATCATTCAAGGTAGAATTTTTAGTAAAGGTTTGAGCAGAGTTCAGCTTTAGAGATAGATGAGATGGCAATGGTGCAATCAAGTTGAAATAAAGCAGGGAAAGATGAAGAAGCAAAGTTATTAGAGATATCTTTGGCAAGGTGCCAAAAGTCACAAGGGAAGTTGAATCTAGAAAGATTTTGACATTTTCTATTGATGAAAGAGTTTTTGGCTAGTTGGAGGACACACTTAGCCTGATTTCAAGCAGAAAAGGCAGCAAAGGAAAGGTATAGAAGTCTCCTAGCAGCACTCAGGTGTCAGGTGTGATGACACAGCAACAAAAGCATCCCCTTTCTAAGGTGAAGTATGCATACAGCATTCATCCTCCCATGGACTGTACTCTTTTTCCCTTTATTTGACAAATTTCATTTATCAATTATTTCTATTTCCTGTTGTTATGAAAGTGCAATCCACTCCCAGAGAAACTCATATGGTGGTACTGGGCCAAGCGTCTCTCTCTCTCTCTCTCTCTCTCTCTCTCTCGCTCTCTCTCTCTCGTCTCTCTCTCCTCTCTCACTCTCTTCTCTCTCGCTCTCTCCTCTCTCTCCTCTCTCTCTCTCTCTCTCTCTCCCCTCTCTCTCTCTCTCTCTCCTCTCTCAATCATGTTCATGACATTTCCATTGCCAAAAAAAATTGCAATGGTTAAAGGTTTATACAATCTCTACCACCACTACCACCAACAACAACAACACAACACTATATAGTATTATTATGTCCAAGTTTATTTATTTATAGAAAATTTGAGAGCCTCTATTTATCCACCTTAGTTTATTGAATAACAAGTAATAGCAGCAGATTAGTAATAGTAGTAGTGGTAGTTCAAAAGTTTTTTGAGTTTACCTTACATGAATCATCAATACTTCTTATGGGAAATTTTTGTATTTTCTCTTTCTTCCTAACCAATTTATGCACCTCCAACCTATTTTGATGGCAAAAATCATGCACCATTATAATTAATTTGTTATATATGATTCTGAAGGTGGGAAAGGGAATTACTATTGTGAGTGGATGGGTATTATGTAGTTTAATAGGGTTGACTTTTTTATTTTACTTTATTTATTTATTTATTTATTTAATTTACTGTATTTATTATTATTATTGTTATTTATTATTATTATTTTTACTTATTTATTTACTTATTTATTTATTCTTATTTATTTTTACTTATTTATTTTTTTATTTTATTTATTTATTTTTTATTTATTTATTTTTTTTTTATTTATTTATTTTTTTTTTTTTAGAGGGATAAATGTACCTGCTGAACAGTCAGTGACATTTGCCAAGATTTGTCTGTGCCTTTTGGACTTGAGCTGTCAGATTAATTTAGGCATACTCCTACCATCTCTCTCTCTCTCTCTCTCTCTCTCTCTCTCTCTCTCTCTCTCTCTCTCTCTCTCTCTCTCTCTCTCTCTCTCTCTCTCTCTCTCTCTCTCTCTCTCTCTCTCTCTCTCTCTCTCTCTCTCTCTCTCTCTCTCTCTCTCTCTCTCTCTCTCTCTCTCTCTCTCTCTCTCTCTCTCTCTCTCTCTCTCTCTCTCTCTCTCTCTCTCTCTCTCTCTCTCTCTCTCTCTCTCTCTCTCTCTCTCTCTCTCTCTCTCTCTCTCTCTCTCTCTCTCTCTCTCTCTGATATAGTGTATAGTGAAATCAGACAGGAATTCAAAGCAGATCAGCTAATGTCTTCCATTCTGCAAAAGCCTTTTAAAGGAGGATTGGAAGAGTTACTACTTTATCTGGTATGGCTACAACCTTGAGTGGAGAAGTGCTGTTTTCATAAAAGGTTGATAAATGTACAGTGTTACTTTCTGTATAGGTATATGTACTACAGTTCTCACTTCACAAGTTGTATGTATTCTATCACACCTTATGGATGAGGTTTATTGACATGAAACTGATGTAAAGATGCATACATGTAGACTGCATTTTTTCCCTTGTCTTATATATGAGGATTTACGAGAGATATGCTATGCTTGTATTTCTCATGTGTCATAAAAGAAATGTTACTAAAAAGGATGAGAGCAGACCTAGGACTGGGAATTAGGTAAAGTTTATATCTCCATTAAACAAAGAAGCAAATGAGGCCTTTTGATTCTAGTTTTATTGTGGCAGTCCTTGTCCTTTTGCTTCTTTTTGGGGATGTGACTCTGCATTGGTGGGGGAAGACCAAGTTAATTTGTACATAAAACACATTTTTCTACTACCAATATATTGTCATTACAGATTGGAATAAACTTTAAACTAAAGATATACAGTATAACATAATAAACTTATATACTCGTATATATATATGTAAACCACTGATTTTTCTCCTCATAGATTTTCACATCTTGTCAGTTCATCTTCATTGTGTGTGTGATGTGATCTAAGGTGGCAGTGTATCACAAAATCACTCCTAAGTCAAAATTTCTCTCAGGTGATGCCACTGCATACGTGGACCATATTAAGGAGGTATTATTTTACATATCAACTATGTTTTTGAAGTTTTACTGACAAATTACTATTGCTTCAGTGTACATGGTCATGTTAGGATAGGAATGGAACAAGTAAACTGGAGTACTCCTATGATAGAAATGGAGCAAATAAAGTAAACAAGAGTAGCAAGTGATAACAGAGCACCAAAACTTATTCCCTGTGCAAGTGTAAAGTCATCTTACCTGGTTGGCTCCCCTTGGTCAAAACTAGACCAGCCAGAAAGCACACAAAACTCAGATAAAGGGGGCCCAAAACTACAAGTTAGAAAGGTGGTTCTTCTCGCCTTTGGCAAAGCAGGAAAGAGACCTAAGAAGACCTCGTGTCATCACAGTATGTGTTACCCCTATGGCTGTGCGTGTGTGTGTGTGCGTCATCATGCATATGGTGGTATTTAGAAGATTTTTTTTGCCAATATTCTTCTTCTGTTTGTTGTTGCTGGTATTGTTTTCTTGTGGCATATTCAGTATACATCTCTCTCTCTCTCTCTCTCTCTCTCTCTCTCTCTCTCTCTCTCTCTCTCTCTCTCTCTCTCTCTCTCTCTGGAACTATGAAAACACCATTGAAAATTCCCAGTAACTTCCTCTACAGCCTGTTAAACTATCATTGAAGTCACTACCACCTCCTCTTCCTCTTCCTCCGTATTTCTAACAGCCAAAGGAGTAACACTGAGGGGAAAGTGGAGAAAAGGCTTCCGATGTTCATCGGCCAAAGCTGTCAATGTAGAAATGAATGAAGATATGAATTAAGTAAAAAAAAAAAAAAAACTGGCTGACCTAAGCAACAATGAAGTTCCCTAGACGTTGGAAAGAGCAGTACGATATGTTCACGACTCTTTGACATAAATATAACACACCTATAGGTTCAATTACTCCCAGTGAGGTCTAAAGCACTGTTCAGGGGGTGCTGTGAACTTATCATTAAACCCAGCTGTGACCTCACTGAACGTTTCCCTTTGTGTCTTACAACACAAGGGGGCAGTCACAGCCTGCCCTCTAAAGACAACTCTCTTCCTCCACACAAAACTACAAGCACCTAATAACACACACACCCTTCACTCAAAAATTTCAAAATCATCATGGCGACTCCTACACCAGCCTCGGAGTCCCCATCTGGGGAGGGGACTATAAATGTCCCCAGGTCGGACTGCCTTTCTGTCGACGACCCTAAGTGTCTTGACACCCCCCTCAATTTTTTCTTCATTAACTTCTGCAACATTCGCGGTCTAAGATCTAATTTTCAATCTGTAGAACACCACCTCTCCTCTTCTAAACCTCATCTTCTTTTCCTCACCGAAACTCAGGTGTCTGAGGCAACTGACAGTAGCCCCTTTTTTGTTCCCTCCTACTTTCTCTATCCTCATTTTCGATCCAAAGCTGGATGCTGCGTTTATGTGCGCAATGACTTAACCTGCTCTCGTGCCCATGCTCTTGAATCTTCCGAGTTTTCCACCATCTGGCTAAGACTACAGAGTCACTCTCATACTAAATTTATCTGTGCTGTATACCTCTCACCTAACTCCTCTGATTATAAGAAATTCTTTGACTACTTAACTTCCAAAGTGGAGCACATTCTGACCCTCTTCCCTTTTGCAGAGATCTCCATTCTTGGAGACTTCATTGTTCACCACCAACTCTGGCTTTCCTCTCCCTTCACTGACCATCCTGGTGAACTAGCCTATAACTTTGCTATCCTCCATGACCTAGAGGAATTGGTGCAACACCCTACTCGTATTCCTGACCGTCTTGGAGATACGCCCAACATTCTTGACCTTTTCCTGACCTCTAATCCTTCTGCTTATGCTGTCACTCTTTCTTCTCCGTTGGGCTCCTCCGATCACAATCTCATATCTTTATCTTGTCCTATCACTCCAATCCCTCCTCAGGATCCCCCTTAGCGAAGGTGCCTCTGGCGTTTTGCCTCTGCTAGTTGGGGGACCTGAGGAGGTATTTTGCTGATTTTCCTTGAAATGACTACTGCTTCCGTGTCAGAGACCCGTCTTTGTGTGCTGAGCGCATAACAGAGGTGATAGTGTCTGGCATGTAGGCGTACATTCCTCACTCTTTTTTTCGTCCTAAACCTTCTAAACCTTGGTTTAACACAGCTTGTTCTCGTGTTATACATGATAGAGAGGTGGCCCACAAAAGGTACTTAAGCTTTCCATCACCAGAATCTCATGCACTTTATATTTCTGCCCGGAACCATGCCAGGTCTGTTCTCCGACTAGCCAAAAACTCCTTCATTAACAGAAAATGTCAAAACCTTTCAAGATCTAACTCCCCTCGTGATTTCTGGCATCTAGCCAAAAATATCTCCAATAACTTTGCTTCTTCTTCTTTCCCTCCTCTATTTCAACCAGATGGCACCACTGCTATCACATCTATTTCTAAAGCTGAACTCTTCGTTCAAACCTTTGCTAAAAACTCTACCTTGGACGATTCTGGGCTTGTTCCTCCCTCTCCTCCACCCTCTGACTACTTCATGCCACGTATTAAAATTCTTCGCAATGATGTTTTCCATGCTCTCGCTGGCCTAAACCCTCCGAAGGCTTATGGACCTGATGGGGTCCCTCCTATTGTTCTCCGAAACTGTGCCTCCGTGCTTGCACCTTGCTTAGTGAAACTCTTTCAGCTCTGTCTGTCAACATCTACCTTTCCTTCTTGCTGGAAGTTTGCCTACATTCAACCTGTTCCTAAAAAGGGTGACCGTTCTAATCCCTCAGACTACCGTCCTATTGCTTTAATTTCCTGCCTATCTAAAGTTTTTGAATCTATCCTCAACAGGAAGATTCTTAAACATCTATCACTTCACAACCTTCTATCTGATCGCCAGTATGGGTTCCGTCAAGGCCGCTCTACTGGTGATCTTCTAGCTTTCCTTACTGAGTCTTGGTCATCCTCTTTTTAGAGATTTTGGTGAAACTTTTGCTGTTGCCTTGGACATATCAAAAGCTTCTGATAGAGTCTGGCACAAAGCTTTGATTTCCAAACTACCCTCCTACGGTTTCTATCCTTCTCTCTGTAACTTAATCTCAAGTTTCCTTTCTAACCGTTCTATTGCTGCTGTGGTAGACGGTCACTGTTCTTCTCCTAAATCTATTAGCAGTGTTCCTCAGGGTTCTGTCCTGTCACCCACTCTCTTCTTATTATTCATTAATGATCTTCTAAACCAAACTTCTTGTCCTATCCACTCCTACGCTGATGATACCACCCTGCACTTTTCCACGTCTTTTCATAGACGTCCAACCCTTCAGGAGGTAAACATATCATGCAGGGACGCCACAGAACGCTTGACTTCTGATCTTTCTAAAATTTCTGATTGGGGCAGAGCAAACTTGGTATTGTTCAATGCCTCAAAAACTCAATTCCTCCATCTATCAACTCGACACAACCTTCCAGACAACTATCCCCTCTTCTTCAATGACACTCAGTTCAGTTCTACACTGAACTGGAAACTTCACATTTCATCTCTAGCTAAAACAGCTTCTATGAAGTTAGGTGTTCTGAGACGTCTCCGCCAGTTTTTCTCACCCCCCACCCCCAACTGCTAACTCTGTACAAGGGCCTTATCCGTCCATGTATGGAGTATGCTTCACATGTCTGGTGGGGGGGGGGGATTCCACTCATACTGCTCTTCTAGACAGGGTGGAATCAAAAGCTTTTCGTCTCATCAACTCCTCTCCTCTAACTGACTGTCTTCAGCCTCTCTCTTACCGCCGCAATGTTGCATATCTAGCTGTCTTCTACCGCTGTTTTCATGCTAACTGCTCTTCTGATCTTGCTAACTGCATGCCTCCCCTTCTTCCGCGGCCTCGCTGCACAAGACTTTCTTCTTTCTCTCACCCCTATTATGTCCACCTCTCTAACGCAAGAGTTAACCAGTATTCTCAATCATTCATCCCTTTCTCTGGTAAACTCTGGAACTCCCTGCCTGCTTCTGTATTTCCACCTTCCTATGACTTGAATTCCTTCAAGAGGGAGGTTTCAAGACACTTATTCATCAAATTTTGGCCACTGCTTTGACCCTTTTTATGGGACTGGCATTTCAGTGGGCTTTTTTTTTATTGGATTTTTGTTACCCTTGGCCAGTGTCCTTCCTACATAAAAAAAAAAAAATAATAATTCAATGGTTTCTATTATAGTAGTATAACAACTGACCTAACGCATAGCTAGCGGAATGGAGTCAGACTGTGGGCATTTACAGGCACACAATTAACTTGACAATAAGAAAATAACTATAGTATCTATAAAAAAAAAAGAAAAGATGAGGGAAGGCAGGTCAACATGCGTCGTTGTATTATTTGCGAAGAGAAAGAATGGGATTTCGGGAAGGGGAGGTATCATGTGTCAGCTGATTCTCCCTCTCTCTCTCTCTCTCTCTCTCTGTGTGTGTGTGTGTGTGTGTGTGTGTGTGTGAAGACAAAAATAATAA
The DNA here is from genome assembly GCF_035594125.1 of Scylla paramamosain. NCBI lineage: Eukaryota > Metazoa > Arthropoda > Malacostraca > Decapoda > Portunidae > Scylla > Scylla paramamosain. The sequence goes on along the minus strand of NC_087151.1, from coordinate 7,788,404 downwards.
TGAAATAAGGTAAACAAACGTAGCATGCTTTGATTTCATCATCGAAAAACTTTTAGGTCACTGATAAACTCGTTGCATCTCATTGTTGAAACAAAAATCAATAAATAAATAACCACACTTAACAAATAACCAACAGATTCTACATTAAAATAATATATTTTAATAATTAGCCAATAAATTAACATGAACCTGGACATTTATTGGTAAAGTAGCTATAGACATTCTGGCAAGCGAGCCTCGGCGGTCACTTAGCCAAGATGTCTCGCCTGGTGCGGCCGGTTGCGACTCTCCTCAAAACCTACTCCAATAAGACTGCTCTCGCCAAGGTGAGTCCTAGCACTCCTTCACCACCACCAATATCAGTATCCTGGAGTGTGTGTGTCGTGTGGGAGGAGCGTCATGTGTCTGGTTTGTCTGATTATTGGGTGACGGTCTTTCAGACTTCCTTGGTCCACCCGTCCCTTTTCCTTCCTCTCCCTGCTCATCTTCTTCCCTACTCCCTTGCAGTGGTGAGATAACGCCCATGCTACATGTGCAGACTCGTGGTGTGTGGTGGTGTGACTATTACTACAGCAGAGGGAGAGAGTTGCAGTTGTTTAGCGGAAGACAGATGGTGGTGGTTTGAGGAGACAGACATCTTTATTTTTATATTTATTTTCTCTCTCTCTCTCTCTCTCTCTCTCTCTCTCTCTCTCTCTCTCTCTCTCTATTTCACAAACAATCTTAAATGCTTTTTCCTTGCAGTGGATACTACTTTGGGAAAATCATAAATGTGTCAGCATTTAGTTTAGTTATCAAGTAATTTTCAAATAAGAAAAAAGTATGTAAGTGTAAAAATAAATAAACAAATCCACCATAAAAAAAAATCATGGTCTACATCTTCATAATTACCAAATTAAACAAAACATAAGCCTGATTTGGTAGCCTTACCCAACCCTTCATGATAAGCAAGTCTTGTGGGGCAAACCTAATGATTGGATATTTTCCTCTGGTATTGGCAGGACAGGCATTGCAACTTGCCTCATCATTTTGCAATCAGTATACTCTGTTGCTATTAAAAAATTTTGGAAACCAAGTTGAAAATTGTGCATTATTGCAATATTTTTTTTATTTTATATTTATTGATTGTTTTTTTTTTATTTTATTATAACAAAACAGCATGTAGGTTTGGCTGTCCCTCTTTCTTAAATTATTTAGAATATTTTGAATCCTTACATCATCTGTCAGAAATCACAAATTTTGAAGATCTAACAACCAAATTTGTTTTACACTGTCTTGTGGCACAGGTAAGTGTTGATTAGGGTTACTTATCCAATTCAGTCTTCATGCATATAATACTTTTATGTTAATCTATTTGTTTATATACCAGGCTGGCAATCCCACATAGGGTTGCCCAGACAAAGCACCACACATACACACAATTCATACTCTTAGCCCTGACAGTGCCACACACCATGTTGGTGAAAAGCATAATACAAATATTGACTTCCTGATCTCAGCCAGTGCGATGGAGGGCTACTGCTGCCGCTGCCAATTACCAACAAACACTCCTCAACGTGCCAGCCACACGAGTCACAGTGCTGGACAATGGTCTGCGTGTGGCCACTGAGGACTCTGGCTCACCCACTGCCACTGTTGGCCTCTGGATTGACACAGGATCTCGCTTTGAGACTGATGCCAACAATGGAGTGGCCCATTTCCTGGAGCACATGGCCTTCAAGGTGAGGGGGGATCACAGCTGCCTTTAAGTTAATGGGCACATGATGAAAGAAAATCATATCAGTGTTTGAGAGGTTTTAAGAATTGTAAGAATCATAGTGTTAGTTTTAAATATTGTTGGAAATATAATTTTTAAAGTATGTCATGTCAGTCTCTTGGGATTTTGCACGTTCTTTCTTTTATCTCCAACCCTGAGGCACTCATGTCTCCACTCACTGAATGGAGCACTTAGTGACATTCTATGTATATAATGCTTATAATAAATTATTGTTACCTGGAGTTACAGATTATGTCAATTCATGATGTCACAAGGACTAGCCTACCATTAAAGTTATGAAAAATGCAAATTTGTATAAAGTTTATTAGATATAGGTATTTTTCTATTGTACTTATTCTACCACATACAGTCTGGTTCATGCTAATTTTCTCCATGATATTCCAGATTTATTTCATGACTTATCACTGTGTTACATCTTTTAGGGAACTTCCAAACGCTCTCAGACTGACCTGGAGCTGGAGGTGGAGAACATTGGAGCACACCTCAATGCTTACACCTCCAGGGAGCAGACTGTGTTCTATGCCAAGTGCTTCTCTCAGGACATCCCACGGGCTGTGGAGATTCTCTCAGACATCATCCAGAACAGCAAGTTTGGCGAGGTGAGGAGAGAGTGAGAACAGATCATTCACTGCTTCATACTGCTATTTGTGCAACATTTAAGTTATGGTCACTTTATAGTTGTTTGGTATGGTTTAAGACAACAGTATTTATCTGCTAAGATGTTCCTTTCTTACAGGATCTAGCTTGCTTGCTTATATTCATTGTCTTTTGTTCGCTCTGGGTGACCATACCAGGATTTTTTTTTCCCCCATCAAAAATACTAATTAATCTTTATTTTTTTATTTATTTTTTATTTATTTAATTTTTTTCCCATTGTCATGCAATTTGTCATCTTTATTCCTGTTTTTGTATGTCTTTCCAGTCAGTCCTATTTTTGTATCATATGAGGCAGGTATCTGCTTCAAAATCGAATAACTGATAAGGTGCCCACTCTTATGCGCACAGTCACAGCTTTTTATTGTTTTGGTATGACAGGGTTAAATTAGTTTTGTTAGTTGTGCAGGTATGGTTAGTGAGGGTCTTGCCTCATCAACCATATCTGCTTCAAAATCGAATAACTGATAAGGTGCCCACTCTTATGCGCACAGTCACAGCTTTTTATTGTTTTGGTATGACAGGGTTAAATTAGTTTTGTTAGTTGTGCAGGTATGGTTAGTGAGGGTCTTGCCTCATCAACCATACTTGTAGAGTACTGCTGATACCTTTTTTAAAAATGCCTTGGCTTTTAAAATTTAAGGTAATGTTCACAAGCTTCAGGGGTGAGTTAGCCAGTCCATATATTTTGAGGTCAATGGTTCGACCCTACATAATGGGGAGTTTTCATAACTAATCCACCAGATGTTGTTGCTACTGCATGTTCCCTAGTGACATTAGCTAAAATATTGTTATTGTAAATCCCATGTGCATATAGATGCATATAATGTTGATCATTACGATAATTTAGAAATTCTGCATCGCCTTTTAAAAATCTTGTATGGATAATTTTGAGAGAAGTTAGTCAAAACAAATATTTTTCGTGACTATTTAGTAATACTGTTATCAATATTTTAAATACAGCATATTACATGTCTGTTGATTTGGACAATGAAAAGATAAAAAATTAAGACTACTATATAGTGTGACAACATACTCAGTGACATCGTGGTATATGGATATAGTTATTTTCGCGGGGATTTTAGCATCTCTTTCAGGAAACGAGCAATATGGCAAAGTAATCAGACACTAAAACAAACATCTCTCAGGACTGCCTGGCATAACAGAGAGGAGTACAAGAAGCCACAGGTTCATGGAGTAGTAGCATTGACTCTGCAGCAGGAATTAACTGGTTGTCCAACTACATGTTTGTTAACTTCAACTAAGGCAGGCCAGTCAGATGTTTGTTTTGGTTAGATATACAGCATTACTCTCGCCAGGACAATCAAGTTGCTTATTTTCAATTAAAATTGTTGTTTCTATATACTAATTAGTTGATTGTTTTAACTTGGAGCTTTAAGTGGCACAAACACGTCTTCATTTTTACTGCTTCCGATGTGTGCCTTTTTGGAAATCTCAAGGTAACCAGATAAATCTGAATGCCAGTTCACAAGAAAATCAATTTAGATACTTTCATTCATGAATACAGTTAGATTTCACTTTTATTACTACTTTGAAAGAATTGTGTAGAAAAGTATATAAGCTCATTGCATCTTGATGTATATAGAATGACACTGTAGGCATATTTGATATTGCCCCAATGTGTGAGAAGGGGAAATGTCTGGTGCTGCTACCTGGTGACACTCACTCATTAGATGGCATTTTGTATCAAGAGAAAAAGCTGCATCTTTTCAGTGTCATGCCATATCTTGCAGTCTGAAATCGAGCGAGAACGTGGAGTGATTCTCCGTGAGATGCAGGAGGTGGAAAGCAACCTGCAGGAGGTGGTGTTTGACCACTTGCATGCAGTTGCCTTCCAGGGCACACCATTGGGTCGCACCATCCTGGGCCCCACCAAGAACATCAAGTGAGTGAGTGGGGCAGTAAGGCTCTTGCATGCTGAAGACTTTGGGGATAAATATGTGTTATGGCTGCAGTCTGTTCCTAATCTGATTAGATTCAGGAAGTGAGATGGTCAGTTTTGGTCAGGGATGAAGTAATCTTGATGTCAGATGCTGATGTGTAGGAAGCCAAGTTTGTTACACAATTAACCATTGTGTAGTATGATTGATGAGGATTGGTTGCCTCCTTTCTAGAGTTGAAGTTCATAGTTAATTGACATAAGTGCAAACACACATCAACATTTACACCCTTTTGGGAACTCAAGGCAAGCCAAGGTGATGTGCAAGCTGGTGCAGAACTGTGAATGAGGGAGTGTTGCCAGCTGCTATGCAGTGTAATTTTCTGTGCAGACTAATTAGATTAAACCAAAAGTGAAAATTAAACATTGAATTGTGATGCTCTTTTCAGGTCCATCAACCGTAAGGACTTGGTGGACTACATCACAACACACTACAAGGCACCACGCATTGTGTTAGCTGGAGCTGGTGGTGTTGACCATGGGTCTCTGGTCAAGTTGGCCGACCAGCACTTCAAGGGCCTTGGCATTGCTTACGAGGGACAGACGCCAGAAGTGGCTCCCTGTCGTTTCACTGGTGAGGAGTTCATAATCATTTTGAATTGCTTGGTGGGTGTGTGTGTGTGTGTGCGTGTGCATGTGTGTTATGAACAGATGGAAACAACATGAATGACTGGTTTCTTGTTTGGAGTGTGGCAGGTACTTCTTTTTAATATTTATAGAGATGGTTTTGGATGTAAGTATTAGGTTAAGGTTTGAGATTGGTGAATTCGGATGATGAAATTAGAATTAGCTACTGTTTGTAGATAATTCTGTAATGGTAACTGGTTTGGGTGAGAGTTGAGACAATTGGTAAACTGGTAGAATTGTGAAGGGTGTTTGCAAGGAAAAATAGAGAATGAATGCTATGGAAGAGTTGATGAACTGTTTCAAAGAGACACTTAAAAATACAATGGCCTTTCTCTTGGATATTTTTAAGGAGTAGCATCTAGTACATTTACTGACACAAATGTGTCAGTAAATGACACAGGTAAGTGACACAAATGTGTCACTTACCTTCAGTTACTTGATTTAAAAAAATGTAGATAAATGTTTATTGTTTTCAATACACAGGAAACCACCATTATAATGCCTCAATTTTTTTTCCTTACAGGTGCAGAGATTCGTGTGCGTGATGATGCTATGCCCCTTGCTCACATTGCCATTGCTGTGGAGGGTGCAGGCTGGGCTGAAGCTGACAACATCCCTCTCATGATTGCCAACACCATCATTGGCTCCTGGGACCGAACCCATGGTGGCGGTGCGCACAATGCTTCCAACCTTGCACAGGTACAGACTCACTTTAGATGTTTTGGTGCCCTTCTAGGTCATTAAAAGTTAAGTGCTGCCTCTAAAAATTAGCCATTGCAGTTTACTCAACAGATGTTAATGTGAGCATTTTCTTGCAGGCTGCTGTCATTGGAAACCTGTGCCACTCATTCCAGTCATTCAATACATGCTACAAGGACACTGGCCTTTGGGGAATGTACTTCGTCTGTGAGCCACTCAAGATTGATGTATGTACTCTTTAGTTGTGAGATAATTACTATTTGTTTGTTCTTACTATTAATTTGGCAGAATTATAATCAGTTAGAATGCAATAATATTTGGTCTGTTTTTTGTATGTATGTTCCCTGTTTCTCTGCACTTGCTTGTTTGGTGGTAATCATATCAACACATTTCCTTCAGCTTAGCAGTATTATATATATTGCTTCAAAATAATTTCTCAAGTCAGAATTTGATATGGGTATTGCCTCCTTTGTGATTCTTTCCAGTATTGTTCAGTCTCAAATTCTTCAATTGTCTGTGGTGCAAGACAGTTTATGGAGGAATAATTAATCAGTGAAAATTAATTTATATATTTCACTCCTAAACCTCTTTACTGCAAGTTTTCACTATAAAAATCCATTACAGTTCTTTTCAAAATGTTCTTATACTGAGCTGCACATAGATAAATCAAGGAATAGTTTATAAATTTATTGATTTGTATTGATGATGTATATATTTATGCTGTTATTCTTCGTACATCATATCCTTTAATTTTATCATAAATCTATTTGGGCATATTTATATGAAGTCTGAAATTTTCATCATAATTATTCTCTCAAAAATGTCACTCACCTTTTTCTTCTCCCATGCAGGACTTCATGTACAATCTGCAGTCTGAGTGGATGCGTCTTTGTACTAACGTGACTGAATTTGAGGTGGAACGTGCCAAGAATATCCTGCGCACCAACCTGCTGCTGCAGCTTGATGGCACCACACCAGTATGTGAGGACATTGGCCGACAGATGTTGTGCTACAATAGGCGTATACCCCTGCATGAGCTGGATGCTAGGATTGAGGTAAGATGGATGGTGTGTGGTTTATTACAGAGGTGCTTTTTCTGGTACAGATATTTTTTGTATTTGGTTTCACTTCATGTGGGAATCTGTTTTATCCGAGTTGGCTAAACATTTGGAGCTAATATAGCTCATGTATTTTCATTTTATTTATTCATTTTATTTTTATTTATTTATTTATTTATTTATTTATTTATTTATTTAATTATTTATTTGTTTTTATTTTTATTTTTTTTATTTATATATTTTTTTGGGGGGGGAGGGGAGGGCCATTAGCCAAGGGGAGAAAAAAAAAAAAAAAAAGAGATGCCAATCCCCAAATAGGATCTGAAGTGGTAGTCAAAAATTGAAGGATAAGTGTCTTGAAACCTCCCCCTTAAAGGAATTCAAGTCATAGAAAGGTGGAAATACAGAAGCAGGCAGGGAGTTCCAGAGTTAAGGAAAGGGATGAATGACTGAGAATACTGTTTAACTCTTGCATTAGAGAGGTGGACAGAATAACGGTGAGAGAAAGAAGAAAGTCTTGTGCAACAAGGCTGTGGGAGGAGGGGAGGCATACAGTTAGCAAGATTAGAAGAGCAGTTAGCATGAAGATAGCAAGAGATGCAACATTGCAGTGATGAGAAAGAGGCTGAAGACCGTCAGTCAGAGGAAAGTTGTTAAGACAAAAAGCTTTTGATTCCATCCTGTATAAAAGAGTAGTATGAGTGGAAGAGTGGAACCCACCCCCTCCCCACCAGACAGGTGAAGCATACTCCATACATGGACAGATAAGGCCCTTGTACAGAGTTTGCTGCTGGGTGTGTGAGAAAAATTGGCAGACTTCTCAGAATACCTAACTTCACAGAAGCTGATTGACCTGAAGCAGTTAATTTTGTGGCAGGATTTTATGTGAGTGGCAGTTTGCTATGGAACAGTTCTAGTTTAGTCTAGTCCTCTTTTTTGTTTTCAGGAACACCCTCAAGGTGCCCATGACAGAAATTCCTGTAATTCCACCATCTATGCATCTTATCCTTCATTTTATTTGTCCCATATGCTCACACTAAAGGGTTTTAATATATGTAAGATTTTTGTTATTTGTTGCTCATGACATCCATCCTGATATCCCATATTTGTGGGAAGCAATTGAATAGTTCACTGTACTGCAAGTGATATGCCCAGTAATGTGTCATTTAAGTGACTGCTTTTGCATCATAGTTTTTCCTGTAAGTAAACTTTCTTTACATTCACCCTATGCCTCATTTTACAGTTGTGTTGCTTTTATTTTCTCTTATAGGAATTTTGTACCTTGATAGTCTTTGTCAGGGAAAGGGGAAGGGACAGACCACCTTTATTTTTTATTATACAGTAATTGGACTTTTTTTCTCCTTTCCTTTATATTCTTTCTGAGCTGCAGCTTCACTTTATCCCTTGTATCATTTCCTTCTCTTCCTCCTCACATCACTCACTCAGCTGGTTTCTCATCACTACTTGTACCACATCAACATCCCCAAACAGAAAGGTAGCAGGAACAGTGTGCATGCTTTCTCTCTTTAAAATGTAGTATGTTAACAAAGCACAGCTTAACCCTTATAGGACTGGAGGCAGCTATAGCCACTTTACCAGACAAGGACTGGTGACAGTTACAACCACTGCAATTTTTACACAAAACTCAGCTACTGTTTGTAAATATTTCTAGTTCAGTCTTTGGTAATACTGCCTGTGAGCTAGTTAGGCTACTCTCTCAGTCTTTGCCCCACTTTCACCATGGCTAAATGCAGTGATAGTGATTCTGACGAATCCAATTCCATGCCCACTCCCTCCTGCCCTCGAACCTCAACACCATGCATATTACACACTCACACTCGACCACTTGCTATACATCTTAGTGAGAGTGCAGTGAGGTAGGAACTCGACAAAACTGTTTAGCATGTGTGAAAAGAGCAAGGCACCAGTTTTCATTAGGCACTAGCCATATCGAGTCATGTGAAACAGACATGGCAGCCAAGCAACTTGCTCAGTCATTCTCTATAAAAGTTTCTCTTCAACTCACTGTCCCTCCATAACCACTGCACATAGAGACATTTGGATGGCAGAAGACAATGTTGAGTACAAGGGCAATTTAATTTGCTCTTTATTGCAGGCTAAATTTATGGTGTGTGAATATAGGCTATTTTTAACATTTAGTGCTGGAGGGCCAGTCCTAGCAAGATGAAAATTGCCACCACTGCCCATTCTTTAGGAGTTAAAAGACTTTGCATTTGTACTTGCTTTTGCACCTCATGCCAATCTGTCAGCTCTGTTCTCTTCTCTTTATCTAATTTGACATTGCACTTCATCCTTAGTCTAGTAACACTCCGTATCCACACTTATACATCCATCTTTCACTTCCAATCTTCATTCCAACACTCACTCTTCTCATATCACAAATTGTACCCCATACTGCATCATTTTTAAATGGTTTTCTTTCTTCCTCCACATTGGCATAATGTCAGTCTTTCATTATATTACACAGCTTCTTTAATACATCAATGTCACACCCAATTCAATTTGCTCCCATCCTTCCAGAACTTCAAACTTTCTCTTCAGAATCATGAAGGTAATAACCAACCTTGCAATAACATGTTTGTACTGATCCCTGCAGGCAGTGACAGCTGATGTGGTTCGAGATACCTGCTACCAATACATTTATGACAAGTGTCCTGCTGTGGCTGCTGTTGGTCCTTGTGAGGCGCTGCCTGACTACAACCGCATTCGCTCCAGCATGTACTGGCTTAGAGTATAACTGAATTACCCTGGAATGGTCTGCAGGTCTAGATAATTCTATATTTATTTCAAAATTGTGAAATTTAGAATTTTTTAAAATTACCATGGGAGTGTCATCACTTATTTTTCATTTCTGTTCTTGTCTTTGTACATTTACTGTATGTAAATATGATAATACTGTATAAAACAAATATATGAATATAATTACAAGTAAAGTGTACTTTCTCATTCCCACACATCACAGAGCTTTGCTGGTAAAGTTGCTGTGGCCAGCAGCTTATCAACACACCTTTGTAAACAATGAGTTCTGAGCATGTGCAGTTCACTTCATGGGCAGACAGCCAAGTACAAGAGAATGGCTAAGAACACACTATGTTGTCATCAACTTGGCTAAAGACTTTGTTAAAAGATTAGCCAAATATAGGGATGAAATAGACCCTATAGTGTTCACAGCAGTCAGGATTTCATTTGTAAACAAAGAGTGGACAGTAACAAACAAGGGGACAGCTATGAATATGACCCCATTAGTTCCAACATCTAGAGTGTTACATACCGTAGATTTATCTGCACCAGGGGACTTGCCGAACTAACCTCAGAAGTGCATACAAGGTGGTTATAGGGCACTATAGGCTGAGAGTGAGAGTTGCAGGACATTGGAGTGCATAGAGGTCCAACATGAATTATGAGGAGTGCAAAGGCTACAAACCAAGCTACATATACACTAAGTCAGAGGTTTTGTTTTGATGCACAAATAATTTATTGTAAACGTGCGTAAGTTATTGTTTATCAAGAGATATCATAAAGATAGGCAACTAGAAGTAGCTAACATATACAACAATTTTAGGCACTTATTCACTTGTGAGGCAATTTGAGTCCCTAAATTACATGTTTTATAATCTTTATCACGCTCACTATCAGATTTGCAGTTGCTTGCATCACTATCCGGGAAGTCACTAGAGGCCTTATCAAGACATCCTCCCTATACTGTGGTCAACTAAGGAATGGGACCCATATACTCTTGCATGCCTACAGGCTTGGTGAGGGGGAAGGGTTAAGGTACAAAAGGTGTGTGAGTAAGTATGAAAAACCTCCCAGTCAAAATATGCCCACAGTGATTTTCTTAAATTGCCACTGTGAATATATGGCGCTGGCACACAGTATGTGCCTACCAGCTGCTGTTAACATACAATGCTGGCACTCTGGGGATTAAGCAAGAAATTGCATAAATGAGCAGGTTTACTTCTGCAGTGCAAATCTGCCAGCAAACTGAATATTTTTTTCTTGCAGTAAAATACTATTTCAAATTTTAATATGTATACACAGATTTTTTTTTTGTATTGATCCAAGCTGGAGAAACTAAGGAAATTTGATTATTGACATTAGCAGGGTGTAACTTGTGTGAGCAACAAAGGACAAGACAGCAAACACAGAGCACACCTGGGAAGTATAGCCAAAGTGAGATGCTATCCATTGAATATGTGGTAATTACTTCTGTCAATACATAATTTCCTCATGCTTTTACAACAGGCTCTTTCTCCTTTAAATAATAATGTAATTTAATTAGCAAGATACAAAGGCTTTAGGAGAACATCATGATCTGAAAAATGTGAACAAATTCAGTGAATGAATCAATATAAATCACCATTCTTGCCATATACATCATGCTCTATCATCTTGCCATATACAAGGAGGATGGCACCTCACCAGCTCAGAGCATCTCTCACTATGTAAGAAAGCCTCTGGTAAGATATAATATATATGACAAAAAATGGCATGAAAACTCAGTGGTAGTTAATCTGCCAACTTCTAGAGTTTTCATTCATTTATTTATTTTCTAGAAAGCTCCAGGAGAATTAGAATTAGCAGGGAAGAAACTATTATTTTATTATGAATTCTACTTTTCCCATTCGCACTTACTATTTGGCTCACTCCACCAGGTACTTGAAGGTCTGGTCGCCCCAGGTGATTGTCACTTCTAAACTCCGCACCTCACGCCTCTTTCGTCTCACACTGATATGACCTGCCAGCAGCTCACCTGATAGGGAGAAGACAATTGGCACTTATTATTATGAAGCTCATCTGCTACATTTTTACACTCATTCAATTAATATTTCTCACTAATGCTACCACAAAGTCCACCAATACACAAGAATTAAATTATTTATTTAGTTATTTATAATTTTTTTTCTTTTTTATATAGAGGGACTAGCAAGGGCAATATAAAAGATGATAAAAGTGCCCACTGAAATGTTGATGAGGAGATATCATATTTGATGGCTTATGAAATGGATCCTAATTTTCACAGATCCTTTCCTGAAAAAAAAAAAATATATGCTTTTGCTTCACATTTCTAGCCTTCCTCACTCTTGCATTGCCATGTGGGATAAATAATTCTTGAATCTGTATTTTCAAAGGACTGAGTCAACCTCAAGATATACTGTTTCTAAGATGTAACTGAGAGAAAACTAAAGAAACTGAACTAACTCTAATTTTTTAGAAATTTTTTTTCTTTTTGTCTTATAAGCCATCAAAGTACAGTAACTGCTCATACAACTATGGACTCCTTTCCCCTTTATGTTCTCTGGCTTCACCTATACAATGAAAAGAAGAGAATATTAAGGGGAGTGAATGGCAAAAAAATATGATTTTTCGAATCAGACCTCAAAATGTAGTTTTTAACTGCATAGAGCCAGTTCCACAGTCTTTTTGTGAGTTCGCAAATGAAAATGCTCCCCAGATGGAAGGATGTGCTGGTTCCACAGTCAGTTATATTTTTGTTTAGGCATTTCCCAGCCTTGCTGGATCACTTATCAAAGTTTTGGGGTCTCCCATCCAAGGTTGGCAAGCCTGTATCACCCAAAACATGTCATGAGCCTGAGTGTCGTAAAAACATAAACAAAACTGCTTGGAGCAAATGCTTGTGAATCTGGTCACTGGTCACAAAGTAATGCTGATAATAGTGGCAACTATGTTCTCATTAGCAAGAAAACAGCAACATGGGAGAGGGAAGTTGTTGGGTGTAATCAGCTCACCACCCAGCTGAGGCCAAGACACAGTACCAGCTGGAGAGGGCTTAGGACTACCTCAGAAATGAATATTTCACCATTACTTATTACATAAAATATACAAATACATACAATAATACATTTAACTCAGAGGAAATGTTACCTCGATCTTATAGTATCTCAGCTTCACAAAAAAAATAAGAATTACGTATCATAGGGATGAATATTTGTCTGTCAGTCGTAATATGCAGGTGGAATTTTTGGAAACTAAACCTACTGGCAACTAAACCATTTAAAATTGAGGTAATTATCTTCATTCCTTTCCCAAAATTTGTTTTTCTACACTTTCACACAAACCTTTCAGTATTTCTATTACAGTTGGGGACAGAATATAACCTCCCCTTCCTTGAGAACCAAGGAGAAAGAGCAATAGAATGCTTTGGAATTATATTTAGAAGAGAACAACGATACCAATAAAAGAACCTTTGAGTTAATAGAGGAGAAGCATGCCAAAGACCTGTAGGTCCTAGCTTACCTGATTAGCATCCCATGAAATATAACCCAGGGTTAGGGTTAGTTCAGATCTGCAGACATGACAGTCCAAAAAAATAATGCAGATAATTGTAGCTGCAGATGGTGAATGATGACTGATTTTATGCCTTCAGCAAAATTCAAAATAAAGCAAACCCAATAATAAGCAAAGCCTTAGACAGCTTTAGAGCTGTGTGGCACCATCAAGTCTTTTTTTAAGACTGGCAGGTGAAAAAAAAAAATCACTAGCAAGTAGTAGGTAAAATGGTTTATTGTTCATGATAAAAGGTATTTCTAATATAGTGTTATTTCATGGTATGGAGAGCTGATTCAGGGTATTGGTCATCTCTTACAACTTTCTTGGGCTTTTCTGCTTGTTTTCAGAAAGTATCTACGTGATTTCTGTTTCAATATATTAAAGATGCAGTATTTCTCAACTTATGTGCTTGAAATGACAGGGAGGTGAATACTATGTTACTGTTAATGTAATGCCCTCTGCTAGAAAGGAATAGGTTAGGTTTAGTTTTGGTTAAATTAGGCTGTCCCCAGGGGCTGGCTAGTTTCTTGCTCATGAACTTCAGAATGCAAAGGTTATCAGTGCTTTTCACATGATGGTAATATTAAATTCTGCTTAAGGATCATTGGTTTTCTCTCCACAGGGGGAAGAATTATATCAGTGATATTAATGCTGTTAGATGACAGTTGAGCAAGTAATGTGGAATCATTTGATGGTATAAGACAGTTATAAGACTGTATGTGCCATTCAGTAGGAGAGTTAATTTTGTAGACATGTAAATACTGAAACAAACAGAGTTTGTTTTCAAAACCTTTGCACATTGTTTTTTTTTTTTTTGTATTAGGTATGAATGAAATTAACTAATGAAAACTTGCAGGCATTACAAGGAGAAAACCAGTGACCTTCCCAATAGAATTTATAATAACCATATAATTATATAAAAAACACAAATAACCATTGCACTCTGAAATTCCTGAGTGAGAAATTAACCAACTCCCAGGGATAGCCTAACTTAGCCTAACTAAACCTAACCAAACCAAACCTTGGCTGGGTGAGAGCATTATACTAAGATTTGAACTCCCAGTTAAAAGAAGTTCCATTGTGGCTGCACCAATGCAAATTAACCAACAATCAATCCCTGAGCTAAGTAGATGGTGATTCCACCCTCCCTCCTTCATTCTCCTTTTCTCATGTCTGTACAACTCTCCCATGGAGCATCCCCTATGTGTTTTTCAAATGTCTTGAGTAATTACTGAATTTGAAATATATAGAGTGGCAATCTGGAGCATTCCCATTACAGTAAATACTGTGTGAAACTGCAGTGACCCCACATGGTTATAGAGTAGCAATAACATGGTATTTGCCCCTTGTGATTTGAAGCACATTAGCTGAGAAATGCTACACCCTCAAAATATTGAAATAGAGTGAGAATAATTAGATAGCTACCAGAAATAGCCAGAAAAGCAGAAACTTGCAAGAGATGGGCAAAGCTGTGATGTTTGTTGTCAGCATTCACTTTTGATCTTGATGCAACCTTTAATACTTCATAAAAAGTATGACAGTTGATACTACATATGTAGTGGTCATTTCTGTCATACAAAAAAAATTACATATGCTTTTCTGATCATATTACAGCATATAACATTCAATTAATTCACTAATTTGGAAATTTATTATGGATTGGGAAATCCTACCCCTACCCCTCCCCAAAAACTCCTCACCAAAGTTCCAGTGTTTGATAGGTACTCGCCTAAGTGAAAAGCAGCACCCAAAGGTGACTGTGGAACCAGATTACAACTCCAGTGGCTTTGTTGGCTCACTAGCAAATTAAAAAAGGATGACTGTGGAACTGACCCATATAGTCACCCTTAAGGTGTCTACAGTTTTGTGTGAAAACAGGAAACTTATAACATCATTCCTTATATGTTTAAACTGCTTTTGTTTACAGTTATTTAAAGAGATTTAAATGCCCCATCATATGATAAGCCACATTTTTTTTTTAATTCATGATTTTGAACCATTTTTTAAATTTTTATTTGATGTTTTTACCATATTTGTGGAAGTCCATATGGCAATACTCTTATAGAGGACCAAGTGGGGCAGCTCTGAGCCACCACACTATGACAGGACTCCGACTGTCTAAGTGTCTGCTGAGACGTCATAGGGAGTGTACTTGCCCAGTTGTCTAGCACCTTACCCCACTTTTATCAGCATTTTTTGCCCATTCACAAATTTAGAATTAATAGGTCATCATTCAAAGTCAAAGCTTGCATGACTAAAGACAATAAAGATGAGAGAAAAGACAGGAAGATTAATCACCACCCCACACACTCTTATCACCACCCTGCCCAGCCTCACACCTCACTTCTCCATTCCCATCATTCCCATCAAGGACTCTTACATTACATATCTTATTCATTCCTTGAGAACCACCATCTCCACCACAACTCATTGCTGAGTCCTACCAAGCAACAAGGCTGGATCTATGAATCCAGCTATTCCAGGAAAAGTTTCCACTCCCCTGCAAAGATGAGGGGAAATACATCACCTCTCTCCCAGCTTGAAAGCCTTGTATCCAAGGTATGCTACAAATGCTTTGGAGAGAAGAAAATTTATGTAAAAAACAACACTTTTGACAACATTATCACTATCACTTGGGTCATGCCCTCTGATACTCTCACCTGTCAAACAGGAAAGAACCAGGTACCAATTAGACCTGAACATGACAACAAACACTGGTTTACTTTTGGCTATCATTTTTTGTCCTATCATTTGTCAAAATTTTACTGAAAAAAAATAAATATAAACAAAGATACAAACCTCTCAGAAGAAAATGGCTCATATCTCAAAACTTAAACTTTCCATATTTCAAGTGTAATTCCTCCCTTGACTTTCAAGATAATGCAGATGTAAAGGTATCTTTTGGAAAGAGGAAAGAAAGGTCCCTTTTTTTCACTAAAGACAGATTGCCAACAAAAGTTGTTTATACCATGGTAGAATTTTTGTCAAAAAAAAAAAAAGTGTATTATGGAGAATGATTTTTAAAGTAATTGATTGAAAAGTAAGTGAGAATTTCAAGTGATACTGATGACTTTTTTTTTTTTTTTTCAGTGTGTAAAATATATTTTTTTCTCTGAAACTACTGAGCATGTCTCAATGAAAATTGGGGATTTGATGTTTTATATACTAAAATACATGTACATGCACAGCAAAAATGATGTGTATCAGAAAAATCAATGTTACCTCTTAAGTAACAGGCACCCACTCCCTTTAAGGATTAAATGGAAGGAAGTGATGCAGAGCTGATTGATAAGAAGAATGAAAAAGAAAATAAGAAGGAGGAAAAGCATGAAGAAAATTTCAGACCTTCCTTTCATTCCAGATTCAAGCAATGTTTGGTTTGCCAGGATCCCCTACCTTTAGTAACAGACTGAGGATGTGGCAAGTAGAAGATGGTCTGTTTCCAGTGTGTTGGAGTAGAATTTGGTCCTGTGGGGAGAGTCACAGGGCACGGCAAGTCAAAGTGAGCATCAAAGTACCCAGCAAATCCGGTCATCTGCCCATCCCTCTTGGCAGTGAGAGAGAATGGGCAGGAGAATTCTGTATCACTCGGCTGGGCAGTCATGAGGTTGAACTCAGCAATTTGGGCTGTTATGGAGAGAGAGAGAGAGAGAGAGAGAGAGAGAGAGAGAGAGAGAGAGAGAGAGAGAGAGAGAGAGAGAGAGAGAGAGAGAGAGAGAGAGAGAGAGAGAGAGAGAGAGAGAGAGAGAGAGAGAGAGAGAGAGAGAGAAAAGAGAAAGAGAAAGAGAGAGAGAGAGATGAATGCGAAAACTCCCAAACATTATCAATCAACTAAAAATGTACAAAATAATGAATACAAACTGAAAAAATAAATCTAAAGAAGATAGAAGTTTAGTTTTGCATAGATACAAAAAAACATGACCTGTATACCATGTGTACAATTGTTATATAAGAAAAATACACATACCTGCACTGGTTAGAACACAGGCTCCTTTAACTACATCAGTTGATGCTTCCTTTACTACTTCTCGCCTCAAGCAGCTCATTCTGAATCCATACACATCATCCCAAAAGGTTATCAGCTTCTTGTGTGATTCTGAAGGGAAGACAAATACAAATCAAGATCTTGCTTGTGGCAGCTCTGAAAGGTACAGGTTACAACAGGTTTGGCTTAGAACATAAGAACATGAGAAATAAGGGAAGCTGCAAGAAGCGACCAGGCTTACACGTGGCAGTCCCTGTATGAAATATACCTTTCTATTTCCATCTATTATCCCCATCCATAAACCCGTCTGATCTTTTCTTAAAGCTCCCTAATGTCTTAGCACTAAGAACATGATTACTGAGTCTGTTCCACTCATCTACCACTCTATTTGAGAACCAATTTCTTCCTATCTCCTTCCTAAACCTAAATTTTTCAAACTTGAACCTGTTATTTCTTGTTCTATCTAGGTTGCTGATCCTAAGAATTTTTGCTTACATTCCACTTGTTATAACCCTTATACCACTTAAAGACTGCTATCAGGTAACCTCTTAACCTACGTCTCTCTAAAGAATGTAAATTTAACAGCTTCAATTTCGCCTCATAAGGAATACTATTCATCCCCTGTAGCCTTTTAGTCATTCTCCTCTGTACTGATTCTAATAGACCTATATCTTTCCTGTAATGTGGGGACCAGAACTGCACAGCGTAGTCTAGATGAGGTCTGACCAGCGCTAAGTATAACTTTAATATTACTTCCAGCCTTCTACTTTTAACACTCCTAAAAATAAATCCTAGTACCCTATTTGCCCTGTTTCTGGCCTCTATGCATTGTTCCTTGACAAAAGCTAACTATAACTCCTAAATCTTTCTCGAACCCTGTACCTACCAGAGTTTCGTTGTTTAATGTGTACCTAATGTGTGGGTTTCCTCTACCTATGCTAAGTACTTTGCATTTGTTGATATTAAATTGCATTTGCCATCTGTCCGTCCATTCATTCATCCTATCTAAATCTGCCTACAAGGCGATGGCATCAGATTCTGACCTAATTAATCTACCTATCTTTGTGTTATCCCCAAATTTACTAACATCACTACTAATTCCACTATCCAAGTCATTGATATATATTAGAAATAACAATAGCCCTAATACTTGATCCTAATACTTACATGACCCCACTCGGATTTAGAGCCGTTTATTACAACTCTTTGTCGCCTGTTGCTAAGCCATGACCTTATCCAGCCTAACACCTTCCCATCTATCCTGTGTACCCTAACCTTTCTCAGGAGCCTTTGATGGGGTACCTTGTCAAATGCTTTACTAAAGTCCAGATATAAGATATCACCATTATCTACTGCTTCATACACTTTACTGTAAAAACTTAACAAGTTTGTCAGGCAAGACTTCCCCTTCATGAAGCCATGCTGTGACTGATTTATCAAGTTATGTTTGTGTAAATGTTCCCTAATGTTCCTTGCTATTATTGACTCCAATATTTTACCAACAACTGAAGTTAAGCTGACATGTCTATAATTAGACGCTAAAGTTTTATCTCTTTTCTTAAAGATGGGTACTACATTAGCCTGTCTCCACATTACTGGTACCTCACCTGACTCAAGTGATTTCCTGAGGACTGAAACTAACGGTTCATTAATACCTCTTTGCATTCCTTAAGTACTCTGGGGTATATTTCATCTGGTCCTGGTGTCTTTTACTTTTTAGCCTATCTATCTCCTGTTCCACTATCTCCTTAGTTATGGAAATATCTGTCAGCTTCTCATTCTCATTTGATCTAAACATCTGTTCACTATTTGGCATATCCTGCATGTTTTCCTTGGTGAAGACATTAAAAAATACTCATTCAGAATTTTACTAATCTCCTCCCCAGAACTAACCAGCTCCCCATCTGCTGCCTTTAATGGACCTGAAGTATCCTTCTTCTTTGTCCTGTACACCCTTGGGGTCTGTCTTCGCCTGGCTAACTGCCTTTAATTCATAATTACCCTTAGCTTTCCTTGTTAACCTCCTGACTGTTCTAATTAATTAATTATATTGTGGCTTAAAACTTCTTCACCTGCCCTTAATCTCTTGTATATACTTCTCTTCTGCCCTATATAATGTTTTAACCTAGCAGTCATCCATTTAGGGTAATTTTTCTGTGATTTTACTGCTCTATATGGGATGTATGAACTTTATCTATGAAATATTTATACAACTCATCTACATTTACTTCACCTAATCCCCTCATCTCGGCCCCTACCATCCTCTCCACTCCCTCATCTACTCGCCTCAACCTCATCTCTCCCATTTCAACATGGCCTGACCTTCCAACATACTCACACCTATCTCCCCCTCCCTCTCTCCTCTGCCTCTTCCGGACACCTCTTCCCTCCTCTTGTCCTACACCCTCACACCTCACCTCCCCTCTCTCATCTCACCTTATCTCTCTCAACTCCATCCCGGACCTGACCTCGCTTTGCATCCGTTGCCAGTCAAGTCCTTGAAGGTACCTTTATAATTCCTTAAAATCTGCTCTCCTAAAGTCAGGTATTTTAATAGTGCTTTTTGCTTCTAAAAGTTACTTCCCATTTTAAATTGTACCTAATTTCCCTATGGTCACTGTTACCTAGCTGTCCTCCAACCTCTAGCTGCGTGACTGCTTCCTCCCTGTTAGTAAGAATTAAATCTAGAATATTGTTCCCTATTGTAGGTTCTACGACCACCTGTTTTAAAAAATTATCCTGAATTACCTTAAGAAATTCCTCTGCTTCCTTGTTACCCACCATCAGGCTCCAGTCAATATTCCTAAAATTAAAAATCTCCTACCACACCTGCCTACCTGCCTGCTCTATTTATTTCCTGCCACAGTGAGGTGTTAATTTCCTTTGTACTGGTGGGTGGCCTGTACACTACTCCCAGTACTAATGACTGTGATCCTTCCTTAATATCTACCCATATCAACTCTGTTTTGTTATCTGTTTTGATTTTACTGTTAATACAACACTGTAATGTGTCCCTAATGTATAGCGCGACACCTCCTTCTCTCCTGTTTTCCATATCTTTATAGAACAGTGTATAACCATCTATATTAACCTCTGGATTAAATACTTTTCCTGACATATCTAACCAAGTTTCAGTTAAAGCAATGATATCAAAGTTCTCTACACATGCTATTCCTCTAAGCAAGTCTATTTTATTCAAAATACTTCTAAAATTTGTGTAGTAAACACTGAAGCTATTTCTCACTTTCCCTGAGCTAGTTACCTTTCTAGATTTAACTAATTTGTCCTCCTCATAACCCCTTCTTCCCTCCCAACTAATGAAAAAAGCGCTGGAGTGCAGTTACCTCCCGCTCGAGTGTTCCAGCCAAAACCCGAACATCCTGGCGTGATAAATGCACCCCATCCCAGGCGTACAAGGTGTCCCTACCATAGAAGATGTCCCAGTTGTCGATGAACGTCCATCCATTATTACAATGATTCGCAAGCCTGCAGTTCACTGTAATAACCCTGGACAGCCACTCAGCACCAACTCCCCTCCTTGGCAAGACAACACACACCACAGGGATCTGTCCCTTGTCCCTAATCCTATCCAAAGCCTGTCGAAACCTCCCGAAAAGTTCCTTACTCCTGACCTTACCGAGGTCATTCCCTCCCGTGCTGAGAAAAACAATGGGCTTGGTCCCATCTTTTTCCAAGCACGTGTCTAGCCCATCAGCTACCTTCCCTATCCCAGCCCCCGGCAAACACACCCTCGACCTATGCTTCCTATCTCTAGCACAGAACACACTATCTAAGTGTCTAATCTATCACCAAACACAAGCACTCTACCTTGGGGCAGGGTAACTGCACCTGCCCCCTCCTTCTTGTCTCCTCCCGCCATATCCACTTCCATCTCCTTCACTTCCTCCAGCACACTGAAGGGATTCTTCATCTCCACTCAAGGCGCCCTGAGGACCTTCAGCCTCTTGGCTCCCCTGCACACAACCAATCACTGCTCCTCCGTCACCTTACTAGACAGGGTGACGGTGGGGCACGATCCTCCCACAGGTGCCAAGATCCTCTCACAGAACTCAGCCTGCAGGTCTGAGATCCCCTCACGAAACTCAGCCTGCACCTCCGAGATCCTTTGATGGAACTCAGCCTCCACCTCTGAGACCTTCACATTGAAGGCCTCGAGAACAGGAAAACTAACACAACCAGACGACTCAGCAACACAAGGCGCCATGTCTACACTGGCCAGCTATATTAGCGTCAGGTCACTGCTCACTAAACATCTGTTCACTAGGAACCCTGACCTGAGCATTCATTTATACGTAAAGAAGAACGTACCCAGATCTTCAATGCCCAGCAGGTGGAGGGAACAGCGGTTGGGCATTAGAATACCCCCAGGCATGAGGTGGTGATCCCGAGCATAAAGTACGGAGTCCAACATGCCTTCAAACAACAGGAAATATCCCATCCACTCAGACACAATGCAGTGGTATTTGGTGGGGAGCTCCAGGTCCTCCAGTCTTCCCTTGCTGAATGTTATGGCCTTGTCCATTTTATTTTCCCTGAAGAAGTGATGGCAGTTAATAGAGATAACAATGCACATGTGTGTGTGTGTGTGTGTGTGTGTGTGTGTGTGTGTGTGTGTGTGTGTGTGTGTGTGTGTGTGTGTGTGAAATTCACCACAATCTTGACAATCATGTGCTGAATTTACAATTGCTTGCTATTAACCTCCTAGCAAGAGGTTAGAATTCATGTCATTCAATGTCTAGGGAAGACTGTGAACTTTTGTACAATTACAAATCCATCATTTTTTTTGCTCAAGGATGACAGTAATTCCTCATTACTCAGTAAAGATATGGGATATAAATGTTAATAAAGAAGTTTATGAATTACTGTAAAAAATTGGTGGAGGAAAGCAATATGATTGAATGGAGTAACAGGATATATTTTAAAGGTGAAAGGACAGGATAAAAGAAAGCACATGTGAAATATACTACTAGAGGATAAGCATTTGAACAAGCAAGTAAGGAATGTTTGAACACAGAGATGGAGACTTTTGCCTCAGCCAACCACTTAGGAGACATTGCCAGAGAGAGCAAGATGTCAGAAAAATATATAGCATAGATAGATAAATTACACAAGCATAATACCCTCAATATGACACAGCCTCCCTTACTCTCAACCCACCTTGCAATTTCCATGGCTTGGTATATGACGTCTGACATGTCCACTGCTGTCACTGTGGCTCCTGCCTTGGCACTGAAGAGGGACAGGATACCAGTACCACAGCCCAAGTCTAGCACTCTCTTCCCCTTCAGCAGCTCAGTGTTTCCAAGAATAGCATCACGATAAGCCTCAGTTCTCACTCGATCCTACAACAAGAGTCTGATTTATTTGGCCATTCTGACAGGAACTGGGACAAGAAACAGCACGCACAATAAACTCCAAGACTACTCCAAGTTAACAGCAAGTTGTCACATTTAAGTTACTGTAAATAGTTTCATTAAAAAGTATTATTATTTTCTTTTTTGTTTTTATGTAAGAGGGACACTGGCCAAGGGCAACAAAAATCCAATGAAATAAAATCCCACAGAGATGCTGGTCCCCAAACAGGGTCTGAAGCAGTAGTCAAAAATTGAAGGATAAGTGTCTTGAAACCTCCCTCTTAAAGGATTCAAGTCATAGGAAGGTGGAAATACAGAAGCAGGTAGGGAGCTCCAGAGTTTACCAGAGAAAGGAAGGAATGATTGAGAATACTGGTTAACTCTTGCATTAGAGAAGTGAACAGAATAGGGGTGAGAGAAAGAAAAAAGTCTTTTGCAGTGAGGCCACAGGAGGAGGGGAGGCATGCTGTTAGCAAGATCAGAAGAGCAGTTAGCATGAAAATAGCAGAAGATAGCAAGAAATGCAATATTGTGATGAAGAGAAAGAGGCTGAAGACAGTCAGTTAGAGGAGAGTAATTGATGAGAACACCCCCAGACATGTAAAGCATACTCCATACATGGATGGATAAGGCCCTTATAGAGATTACAGTTGGGGGGGGTGAAAAAAACTGGTGGAAACATCACAGAATGCCTAGCTCTATAGAAGCTGTTTTAGCTGGAGATGAGATGTGAAGTTTCCAGTTTAGATTATAAGAAAAGGACAGACTGAGGATGTTCAGTGTAGAAGAAGGGGACTGTTGAGTGTCATTGAAGAGGGGATAGATGTCGAGTTGATAGATGGAGGAATTGAGTTTTTGAGGCATCAAACAAAACCAAGTTTGCTCTGCCCCAATCAGAAATTTTATAATTATAAAAGGACAGACTATAATTAGAAAAGGACAGACTCAGGATGTTCAATGTAGAAGAAGGGGACTGTTGAGTGTCATTGAAGAGGGGACAGATGTCGAGTTGATAGATGGAGGAATTGAGTTTTTGAGGCATCAAACAAAACCAAGTTTGCTCTGCCCCAATCAGAAATTTTAGAGAGATCTGTGGCTTCCCTGTGAACTGTTACTTCCTGAAGGGTTGGACATCTATGAAAAGACATGGAGAAGTGCAGGGTGGTATCATCACCATAGGAGTGAATAGGACAAGAAGTTTGGTTTAAAAGATCATTGACAAATGATAGGAAGAGAGTGGGTGACAGGACAGAATCCTGAGGAACACCACTGTTCCTGTTTTGGAGAACATTGTCCGTCTACCACAGCAGCAATATTATACTTATATATACTTGACTCAAGTTACATTTTCTTATTTTTACCATTATGCATCCCACCATCCTATCTATTGATACTTGTTACCAAAGATGGGCATTATCACAATTAATTATTGCAATAATTTATCATGATAACAGCATTGGGTTACTGGTTATCCAGTAATTATTTTTCACATGTTACCAATTCATCGGTATCTACTTTTGTTTCCAAACTAGTATTAATCGACAATTTTAGTTTTTGGAACATGAGCATGTTAAAATTTTTAACTTTCAAAATCAACTGTAGTTATTTTATTTAAGACTACTTTTCATTAGTGAAAAGACAAGATAAGCATTGAATCTGAAGTTTTCTAAGTTTTCTAAAATAAAGATAAAAGTATAGATTTGGATTTATAATTTTTTATTTAAAATATCAATATTGTTATCACTAGTATTCATATTTTGGATTCATTGGTTTATTGGTCATCGGTTATCAGGTGATAAATTTATTGCCAGTTATCAATTATCTGTTATCGCCAATACAGTTATATTTATCAATTCATCAGTTATTGTGATAATTTTTTTTTCATTATCAGGCCCAGCTATGCTCGTTAACCTTTCAGATGTTAAAACTAATGGATAAACTTAATTTTGTGCACTTTCACCATCTTGTGAGTGACAGGTTGATGAAACAAATTGTGCATTTTTTGTTCTTTCCTAAATGCTATGCTGGCAGGGAGCCAGGTCACAAATTCTTGAGTTACTTCCTGTACCATGCTGTATCTGTTCTTTGCTTAATGAACTGGAGATGCACCATGAAATGACCAACCAAAATTATTTCCATTTGGTTGGAGACTGGAACTCCAGACCTTTCATTTGTGACCAGGGTGCTAACCACTACATTAACAAGACATCTGTCTGATTAATCCATAAGTATATGACACTCATGATCCTATACACACACACACACACACACACACACACACACACACACACACACACACACACCACTCACTGAGAGCATCTCATGGTGAATGTCAAAATGGGCATAGGAGTTGAAGTAACCTTCATCTTCCTCTGGCCTCCTGTCTGCTACAGTCCGCTGCCAACCTTCCTGCTTCTGTAGGAAAGAAATGACATTAAAATGTGAGTGTGCCCACCAATGAGTTTTTTATATATTTGAGAGATATTCAAAGTGCTGTTGTGCTCTCCTAAACATAGTAAGCTACAGCAAAAGATGATGATTCTGAAAGGCCTGATGCTAAAACACACCTTCCCATCAGCAAGACAAGCTGCTGCCTGAAGAAGTCGCTGCAGCACCTCCCTCTGTCTTAACACAATGCGTGTTAGTTCCTCTCTGCTTGCACCCTCACAGCTCCTCCCCATGTCCTCCTCCACCTCATTTTGTCTCCCTGGAAGTCCCTCCACATCTGCAAAGTGGGCAGGAAATGAAGGGGCGAGTGTGGCTTGTGGCTTAAAGTAGAGTATGCAATAAAATTAAACATATATTTAGTTAAGCAATATAGGTGATGAGAAAGGATAACCAAAACAAAACATGTATGGAGGATATAATAGCAGCCATGAATACTAAAACAATAATAATATTTAAAAGTAATGAGGCATACAAAAATTATTTAAGATAGAATACTAGTATATTCAAATGATCTAAAAGCACTTTTAACAATGAGTTTTTTTCAGAGTTTGAAATATGGTAATCCTCTACCATGACTTACATTTTGTAAAATAAGGTAATTCCTTTATCATGACTTACATCTTGTAAAATGTTTCAATTTGTTACAAAGATATACATTCCCTGCATTCTACTATCTTTAAATGGTCTTAGACTCTCATATTTTGCACCCTCAATGAAAACTGTTTCCTCAAAATCTGCCACCTCCTCTAAGTTTTTCAAAACCTTCACGCTTGCTTATATTCACCTTCAACTTCTACACACAACATAACAATATCCATTACTTTACTTTACTACCAGCAACACAGTACTGTCTATCCATCACATTCTTACCAAACATAAGGAGGAGATCATCTTTCAATACAGGTGTCAGATGTGTTGCTTCATCCCAGGGAGTGTCCTTAAGAACCACCAGTTCCTCAGGGGAAGGCTTGGTGGCCCTCACATAATTGACCAACTTGATGTAGGCAACCTGGTCCAGTCCGGCATTGCACACAAACTGCACTAAGTCAAAGCCATGTGAGTCAAGCATGTGTGCCAGAAGAGCTGTGCTGTTTTTCTCCATTGCCTCACAGAACAGGCAAGTTGCACAGCCTTTCTCCTCCTCTCCTTCCTCCTCCATCTCAAGCCACTCATCTTCATCTGAGGACTCTGAGTCAATGTGGATGGCAGATATGTTGGTGGCTGGAGGTGTGGAGTGAGCAGCACATCTGACTTGGGCGGATGCAGATGTGAGCTGATGGACAGGTGTCAGGTCATCTTCCAAAGGTGGCATTTCATCATCACTTTTTGACATTTTTACCCTGAGATGTGAAGTTCTGTATAAAGGAAACTGTGATCAGTACAAGCTGAAAAATGGCAAAATAATTTCATGAAGATTTTATACATTTAGCATTGTCATGCGATAGGGGAGGGAAAATCATCTTCACAAATAAAAGCAAGTATATGCTTATATAATCATCACAAGAAACAGGGCATGACCATGACTAAAACATAAATGTGAATTGTATAAGAAATTCTGTGATTACATTGCTTCTATAACTGCACTTTCACTCTTTGCAGATTTCTCCTTTACAACACAAAGGTGGCCTCAAAGGAGTTTCCCCAGCATCACTCCAAGCATCTGTGGCCATTCATAGGCTGACGCACTTTCAGATCCCAGATATAATTTATCAGATGCAAGTTATGAGTACAATCTCTCTCTCTCTCTCTCATACACACACACACACACACACACATAATATATATATATATATATATATATATATATATATATATATATATATATATATATATATATATATATATATATATATATATATATAATAGAAAATAAATAAGTATTGAAGTTAGAAGAATAAAATTACGTACAGTACAGCTGTTCCTTCAAATCCATAAGTGTTAAATAGCAGACACCTGTGGATTTCTACTGTACCTTCTAGAAACAACACTGGACCCCCTATTCCTTTTACAAATATGGAAAAGACCTTATGTGAATGTTTACTACTTTTACATTTTCACAATGAAAAAAAGAAGTGATAATACTGAAATAACATTACTAGCATTCTCATCTAAGGGCTACATTTACATAAATTTTTATTAATCTGGTTCTTTAATTTCACCGCTGATCTCTTCATTGTGTAAATCACTACTTGAAAAAGTGTCATATTTTACGATAAATAAACAGTTAATGTATAGAATTAATAGACTAGGTTTATTTCCATAATCCCTATAAAATAAAAGAACATGAATTGATCATGGATTGGCTAGGTTCATCACACAACTCATACAAAGAGACATAACTCTGTCATTATCATTAGCTAGGTTCATCACACATCTCACAAAAGAAACTGTTATTATCATTGTTAAATCACTGACTTGCATTATATTTCTGTTGACCAGTGTATCTGCAGATCCACTTTACCTTTACATACCTCTATGCGACTTCCTCCTGCCACTCCAACCAGCTGGGTTAACCAGACCAGTCAACACATTCATGCATCGATTGTTATGATCAATACGCAAAGCTGAAAAAACCATTCACTTATAACGAACACCACGCAACATAAGATAAATGAAATGGCTTCAGAATGGTTTGGTGCACCTCTATTAAATGTAAGGATGAAGTTAGGAGTATAAATAAACACATTCAGAGGAGCGATAACTTACCTCCTGCCTGGACACGTGGTTTTGTTTACATGCTCCTGAGTTGAGTTGTGTCGAAAGTGTAGCCTTTAAAACGGCCCTCCATCCCTCTTACGTTTCTTCTCACTGTCTGACTCTTCTGTTTTCTTATTTATGTCCTTTTTTTTTTTTTTTTGTATTGTTACCTGCTGGTCGAAACGGCATTCCCTCCCTCACGTGTTTATTTTCACTCTGGCTCTCCTGTTTTAATTCTTCTTTCTTTCTCCTCATCTTATCTTATTTTTTTTCAATATATTTATTTTCAAACAATGATTAACAAGTATTTTCCTTAACTACATTTCCTAATGAATCTATTTTATTATTATTATTATTTTATTATTTTTTTAACCCATAGACCTCGGGCTAGAGGACTATTGTCGTCCTCTCAGCGCGCGAGCAGTATTGATAAATTTCAGAAAAATAGGTGTTCTTCATCAGTACCCTGTGGGGTAATTTCAAACGAAAACATAGTAGTTTTTAGTGTTATCTCACCGCCAATCCTTCCTCTTCACGATGAAATAAATTGAATTTGTCTAGGTTGCAGCCCGGCAGAGATATGATGTTGGGAAGAGGTGCTACTTTTGGCCAAGCCGAGCGCACTTGTTCGTGCGGGTGCTGTTGACCTTGGCCTGGGTCTCCCTCTCCCCGCGCCACCACGTACACAGCATGCATTCTCTCATACCAGCGCGATTATTCACATTAGGCTACATATTACGCAGGTTTGATGCTCATATACATAACTCCTTGCGAAACTTAATGTTTTTTTTTTGGTCATCATATGAAAAAAAAACTTTCATAAACACAGTACAATTATCGAATATATACACTCATTAGGCTACATATTACGCAGGTTTGACACTCATATAAATAACTCCTTACGAAACTCATCGAACAAGGCTCTTAGGATACCACTGTTATTCAAATTTACCACATGCGGTGGCTTAGTGCGCTCCCTGATTATAGGGGTAGAGGAACTGGGGCCCGCTGGCGCGCTCCCTTCCTCCACGCATCCAGACACAGGGAAATCATTATCAGCTTATCTATCCGCCATAGTGGTCTGTAGTGCTCTGGGAAGTTGCGTGAAACGTAGGGCAGGGATGCCATCAACCACAGGAAATAATAATTACGTCACGGGAGTACAAATCTTGGCGGGACAGCAGAGGACGGGAACTCCCGCCACCCGAAGCCCTCCGCCCGAGCGGGAATTCCCGTCGCCCGAAGCGTACGGGTTAAGGACAGTAACATTTTGTATTTTTTTTTTTTTTTATGTAGGAAGGACACTGGCCAAGGGCAACAAAAATCAATAAAAAAAAAAATGCCCACTGAGATGCCAGTCCCATAAAAGGGTCAAAGCAGTAGTCAAAAATTGATGAATAAGTGTCTTGAAACCTCCCTCTTGAAGGAATTCAAGTCATAGAAAGGTGGAAATACAGAAGCAGGCAGGGAGTTCCAGAGTTTACCAGAGAAAGGAATGAATGATTGAGAATACTGGTTAACTCTTGCGTTAGAGAGGTGGACAGAATAGGGGTGAGAGAAAGAAGAAAGTCTTGTGCAGCGAGGCCGCGGAAGAAGGGGAGGCATGCAGTTAACAAGATCAGAAGAGCAGTTAGCATGAAAATAGCGGTAGAAGACAGCTAGAGATGCAACATTGCGGCGGTGACAGAGAGGCTGAAGACAGTCAGTTAGAGGAGAGGAGTTGATGAGACGAAAAGCTTTTCATTCCACCCTGTCTAGAAGAGCAGTATGAGTGGAACCCCCCCCCCCCCCAGACATGTGAAGCATACTCCATTCATGGACGGATAAGGCCCTTGTACAGAGTTAGCAGCTGGGGGGAAGGGGGGTGAGAAAAACTGGCGGAGACGTCTCAGTACACCTAACTTCATAGAAGCTGTTTTAGCTTGAGATGAGATGTGAAGTTTCCAGTTCAGATTATAAGTATAGGACAGACCAAGGATGTTCAGTGTAGAAGAGGGGGACAGTTGAGTGTCATTGAAGAAGAGGGGATAGTTGTCTGGAAGGTTCTATTGAGTTGACAGATGGAGGAATTGAGTTTTTGAGGCATTGAACAATACCAAGTTTGCTCTGCCCCAATCAGAAATTTTAGAAAGATCAGAAGTCAAGCGTTCTGTGGCTTCCCTGCGTGAAATTTTTACCTCCTGAAGGGTTGGACATCTATGAAAAGACGTGGAAAAGTGCAGGGTGGTATCATCAGCGTAGGAGTGGATAGGACAAGAAGTTTGGTTTAGAAGATCATTAATGAATAATAAGAAGAGAGTGGGTGACAGGACAGAACCCTGAGGAACACCACTGTTAATAGATTTAGGAGAACAGTGACTGTCTACCACAGCAGCAATAGAACAGTCAGAAAGGAAACTTGAGATGAAGTTACAGAGAGAGAAAGATAGAAGCCATAGGAGGATAGTTTGGAAATCAAAGCTTTGTGCCAGACTCTATCAAAAGTTTTTGATATATCCAAGGCAACAGCAAAAGTTTCACCAAAATCTCTAAAAGAGGATGACCAAGACTCAGTGAGGAAAGCCAGAAGATCACCAGTAGAGCGGCCTTGACGGAACCCATACTGGCGATCAGATAGAAGGTTGTGAAGTGATAGATGTTTAAGAAGCTTCCTGATGAGGATAGATTCAAAAACTTTAGATAGGCTTCATTACCGTTGTCAGTTGTTGGCATTACTTGCCAACATAATACTATTGTGTGCCAAGGAGCCTCATATTCTGATACTCTCTTTTATCTGCCATGACACTGCCATGCATCAATAGTTTGTCTATAAATCTAGTCAACCTGGCACTGCATTCTCAAAGGTTTCGGCGTCTTATCTCGACTGCTTTTAACAGCTTGCATTGGAAGATTTTTATTTTTTTAAGGATGTTTCCATGATTTAGTTAGAATTCACCAAGAATTCCGCATCACAAATGGGAAAAGCATTCATGAAAATCAAGCTGTAGATCTTTGTGGCCTTTCAAAAGACTCCTTATGACTGAACAAAAGATCCTGTTATATGCTGCTCGTGGTCCCGACGCTCGTTTCGTTTTCATTGGCCTCAGAGACTGTAGTGGTTATTCTTTATCTCGGTATAAAGGAGCACTGTGACATCCGGATTTATACGGTTTACCCTTCTTTGGTACCCATTATCGATGGTGTCAATGAGTGCGACCTGAACGGAAACTACGCAAAGGAAAAGATGCTGATGAGACACTTGTGTGAGACAATTGTGTGATTGTAAGAGGATAGGGCGTTGGTAAACTTGAAGATGCGTGTGGGAAATTAAATGACTGGAATTTAGACATTGTGGGGATAACAGAGACCCACTTGAGTGGTGATGTGTGAATGAAAGGAATGAGTATGAGATGATGGGAAATGGGAGTAGGAAACAAGATAAATAATACTGGGAGTAGGCGCACTAGTAGTCCTCCTCCACCGAAAGATGAAAAACTTGGGGTAAAGGAAAAAGGGATACGAGTGATGATTTCCTCGCCGTTAGAATGGAGTACAAAAATGAGTGTGGCAGGTCTGAGAAGGTAGTAATAGTTATAATATACATGACACTGAAGAGTGAAAAGGAAAAACAATGGAAAGTATATATTGAAGAAAGTTGTAAAAGATCACAATAGAGAGATTGTTTTTTTTTAAGGGGAATATTAATGCGCATGTTGTTATATAAGGTGAGCAGATGAACAGGAACGGAAAAATGCTGGGTGAGTTTGTGAGTGAAATGGATTTGGAGAACCTGAATGAAACGCTGAGAGAAATAAAGAGTGCAAAAAAATCATGAATTGGCTCTTATGAACGGAAGAATGCGTGAGATTATTGTGCCTCGTATGTGGATAGATATGAATATGGATGAACCCATGTTCTCATTTTCCTTCTGCTTATGCACCCAATCAAAACTACGTCCTCCATGTCTGATGACATTATTGAAAGTGCGAGCTGTCTTAGTGGCGAAAAGAGCAAAGTAATTATAGGATAATGAATAAAGTAACAATAAGATAATGAACAGGTCAGAGAATGAGAGAAATGCAGTATAGAAAGTTTAAGAATATTTAGAGATGTGGACGAGTCCGAATAACTGTGGTAACAAGAAGAGATAGAGTGGGAACTGAATGGGATGTGAGAAAATGGAAGAATTAAATAGATAGAGAGTGAAATGTGTAGGACTGAATGAATGGAAGAATGAGATGAAAAGAAAGAGGGCCCTGGATTGGTACAAGGAGAAAGAGGCCGCGATGTATGAAAGGTGGTATGATGGAAGCCTGGGCGGTGATCTTGTCTTCCGAACGAGGGCACAGTGTATGGATGTGAATGCAAGGAGTTACAGATGGTCTGAGTCCCGCAGCAAAGTGTGCCAGATGTGTGACATGGGAGAAAATGAGACAGTGGAGCATGTGGTGTTAGAGTGTGTGAAGTATGCCAGATACAGGAATGAGATGATGCAAGTGATTCTGACTGAGTTAGGGCATGATAAGAATTAAAGAGTGGAGAAGACAGGAAGGGAGTGGATGGTGTTGCTGCTGGGACTGTGTAGATAGGCGAATGAAAGGATGATTGAGGCGGTGAGAGAGTTTCTAGAGAGAATGTGGTGTGCCAGATGTAGGAACAATTAATGTAGAGGATACTGTTCGTTTTTCTTTTTTTCCTCTTCTACAGGAATTGCCGATCCAAAGGCCTGGCTTAGAAGTGATCTCGAGCCATCTGTACCATCAAGATCAAGATCAGACTACGATCAAGACACCACGTTGTTTACCTAAGGATGGAGTTCGTCCCTCACCAGTTTGCAATGATCCGCGTCTTTCTCTAAAGAGGACGGGACGGCTGCCACATTTGTGAACACATAGGGCGCCACCAGGACCCATAGATCACAATTTCACAGCCTGAAAAAAAAAGAACTGAGTAGATGTTCGGATAATTTTTTGTCGATATACTACAGTTTTTTGACAGTAAGTTTCATATTCTCAGGAAAGATAATATGGATAATTGTACTTTTATTTCAGAAAACAACAGAACTATTTGGGGGGTTTGGCCTAATGCTGCCAATGTACTGTTAAGAAAAAAAAACGAAAAGAATGAAAATAAAATGTCAAATTGTGCAAATGTTTATCTTGTAAGTAGGTGGTAGGTTTGTATGAAACTTTGTATAGTTGGTGCTTTATCATTCATATGTAGAGATATATAACATTTTATTAGTAACACGTGTTAAAAAAAAAATTCCTTGCAGTTTGTGCTACTGGTTAATCATGCCATTAACACCCATATTGAGGAAGCCATCAGTAATGTCTCCAGTATCGAACAAGAAAGTGCTCTTCTGTATGCGGGAAACAGCTCGCTCCCTTATTTTCAAGTTCCGAGACACACGAGATCCATCGGTCTTTGCCAGCACTTTTGAGATTTTGACAACATCTGCTTCTGAGGATGAGAAGATATCATGGCTGTCTCAAATGACAGAATGTGTGCCATTATTAGACCAGAAAGTTGATTTGTTGGTCCTAGAATTTTTGGTAAGTAACAGAAATTATATCCTTGCCCATATTTTCTACAAATGTCTTGATGAGCAGCTTAAATGGTCATGGTTGTACAGTAATTCCTTTTCACTGAAGTGTTTGCCAGCCTTAAAATTCACAAAAAAAACATGGGGGTCAGATTATTGTACTCACTGGGTTTGAGTAATTATTGAAGAAAACTATTATCACATTGGTCTGAAAATTTGATATTCTACATTCTCTCTCTCTCTCTCTCTCTCTCTCTCTCTCTCTCTCTCTCTCTCTCTCTCATATATATATATATATATATATATATATATATATATATATATATATATATATATATATATATATATATATATATATATATACCACCTAGAAACAAAGAAAGCAAAGATAAGAGGAGGAAGGAGAATGAAGAAAGGAAGAAAAGAATGAGGGAAGGCAACTCAGCATGCAGGATTATTTGTTTATCATTTTTATTTTATTATACTTATCTGTCTTTTTATGCATAAAGGAGGCAGACCAAGGGCACAAACAAATTATGGAAAGAAGAAAATAAAAGGCCAGGTAATTCTCTCCTCCCAGAAAGAGTTTCTAAGGAAGAATCAGTTCAGGTTTGGAGGTGGCTTCAAACTCCTCTTTTAAATAAGATTATAGGAGGAAATACAGATTCAAGCAGAGGAATTTAAGAGTTTACCTGTAAAGGAGATGAAAGAGTAAAGATACTGGTTAACTCTTGCATAAGGGAGCTGGACAGAAATATGGGTATGGGTGACAGGAGAGAGCCCTGAGAGACACCACTGTTAATAGAGTTCAAAGAAGAATAGTGACTCTCTACCAGTGATATGTCTATGGCTACAACAAAAGTTTAATGATAAATGCTTTTGATTTGTTTTTGGTGACCAACAGGCTTCATAATAATTCTTAGAAAAGATGACAAATATTCATTAAGGAAGGCCAGATGATCACCAATAAAACTAACACAAGGGGACCCATACTAATGATCAGATAATAAGGTTGTGAAATGACAGATAAACATTTAAGAATCTTTCTCTTGAGGATAGATTTAAAAACTTTAGAAGGACAAGAAATTAAAGCAGTAGGATGGTAGTTTGAAGGGTTAGAACAGTCACCTTTTTTTGGGGGGAACATTCTTAATGTAGGCAAACTCCCAGCAGAAAGGAAAAGTAGATGTTAATATGCAGAGTTAAAAGAATTTGATCAGACACAGGGCAAACACAGATGCACAGTTAGGAAGAACAGTAGGAGGGAATCTAATAGATCCATTAGCCTTTTGAGTATTAAGGCCAGTGAGGGCATGGAAAACATCCTTTGGAAGAATCTCCATAGAAGACATGAAATAGTCCGAGGATGGAGGATGGAGTCACTAAATCAACCAGTTGAATTTTTACCCAAGATCTGAGTGAGAGTTCAAATGTAGCTATAGGTGAAATGGCAGTGGTGCCATCAGGTTGAAATAGAGGAGGGAAAGATGAAAGAAAAGTTGTTGAAAATATTTTTGGTTTGGTGCCAAAACTCATGAGACAAGTTAAATCTGTAATAGTTTTGATATTTGTGTAAGTGAATGAGTTTTTGTATAATTTAGGCCATGTGGCACCTAAACCTCATTCCTACTAAGCATATGGTTAGCTCACTGACACCTGTTTCATCATTTGAGTAAATTTGGGTCAGGTACCATACTGCAGAGCAGGGTTCTTCAAATTACAGGTCGGGACCCAATACTGGAGTGTCAGCTCTTATTCATTGGTTCGCCACATCATAAACAGATATATGAACAAAAATTAATATGTAGTTATGCATGTGTGTGTGTTTGTGTGTGTGTGTCAAAGGTAAAATGGTACTACTAAATGGACATATTGGGTTGTGAAGGACTCATATAGGATCAAACCGGGTCATGATGAAAGAAGTTTGAAGCACACTGGCTTTATGTGAATACCATGTAGTACTTCAAGATTGGTGTAGAGAGCATAGTCTGCAAGAGGAAAACAAGTTGCTGCATAGGTGTCACTCTGTCTGTGATATCCAAAAACTGTTTTATTTAGTTTTCTTTTGTTTCTCCGGCATTATTTTCCCCATTATAATGGGACACATGACTTTTAAATTCTTCAAGCCAGGTAACAACCATGCACTGCCAAGTGTGTATATAGAAAAGCTAGCCATTCACTCCAGTTTTCAAACTGTTATTTTGATTACCTTTTATTTTCTTCATGAGAGACTTGTAACTTGTGTAATATTGAATACAGCTATATACTTCTTAGCACAACAGGACATTTTCCAGTAATATTATAGTGTCTTAAATATTTTACTCCTTTAGGCTAGTGTGATGCTCTGGGAAGATAAAATGTGTTCAAGAATTAACATTTTCTAAACATTCGTATTTAATTCAAGTGTATGAAAATCACTACTTGTATTGGCTACTATCCTTGAGATTTCCAAGTGCAGTTATTTCTATTGAATCTATGTTTATTGAAATGTGGTTGAAAATTTTTATTCATAATACTCGTATTGTATTATCAGTTGTGAATTTCCATTAGACTTGTTTAGAGAAGTTTTCTTTTCTTTAATGATGGTTTATTTTCCAGAAAATTCCATGGTATAAACTTGAAAAGCTGTCCATAGCTGCTGAGAGTTTTATCATCAATCTTGTCACAGCCCACAATTACTACACCTACAGTGTTTTGAAGCAGCTTTTTACCTTGATAACAGGTAATAAACTGTCTCTGTAATGATGTAGTACCACATATTTAATATTACACATAGAAGTATCCAAAGTTATTAATTATTGCCAAGCTCTCTCTCACACAGTAGAGCTACACTGGCACATGTCTACTATGGGATCTGGAAATGAAAGAACACTTAGGTACTCCTGTTTTCTTTGCCCATTTCTGTGCCTGTACAGTCATACTCATGAATGCTGCCATACTTTTGAATCCAGCCTCATTCACCTCTTTGCTGTTCAGCAGATAAGACATTTGTGTGTGTTATACATTTTTTTTTTTTTTTTGTAAGAAAGGGCAACAAAATAGGACAAAAAAAAGGTTCACTGAAAATGCCATTCTCAAAATGTGACTTCAGACTCAATATCTTATCAGTGTCTCTTTTGAGAGAACAGGTATCTGCATAGGCTGCTTGACTTGTGTCTCATTTAGTCAGACAGTTATCATCCTCTGTGTACCAGGCAAAGTGGTCTGCCAAGGGATTGTGATCTATACTCTGTCTCTGATGAATTTGGCAGATTTTTTCCTACTTTAAGAGTCAAGAAACTTGACTTTCTGCCATTAGGGGCTTTCGTTCAGTGTTAGCTCCTGTGCTTTTATCAAGTTGACTTTCACATCTTGAAGGACAAAGCATTAAAATGTGTCACATCTGCCTCATCTGCCACAGATTCCTGCTTGGGATTTATTGCTGGTATTTTATTTTTTGTCAAAGTCTCCTTATGAATCACTTTGAATGGTCTCTGCAAGGGATGTTTCAGTGAGGACTGCTTTTTTGTCTTGCATTTGTTTACTGTTTGTTTTGTAGGTGGATCTCTTGCCTGCTCTCAGCAGGCATTCATCAGTTGATGGATTGGGTCTTGATGACTTTTAGATCAGCACTTTGTTTTTAGTATCTGAGGAGGAACCACCAGCTAAAACACCAGCTAAGGTGCATATTCATGAAGTTCATACAGCATTCAAGAAGATCAGGAATCTAGTTGCAGTTCTCCAGCCAGTAACCTAGAAGTTTATGACAATCTCTCCATCACTCTACCATAGAGGTGTTATACATGTATTTGGATTTCTCTTTGGGTTGATTGTGATGGCTTTTTGTATATGTTGTTCACTTTATGTTTCCCTGTCTGGGAATATTCTAGGGGAGAGGTTGGAAGGCTTTGTTCCTTTCCCCTCTTCCTATTGCTTGTTCTCCCTTGTTCTTTATAGGTTATTGTGGTCATTTCCTTTAGTGGGAATGGTGGTAAATACTTTGCTCATGATAGATTAGGCTCATATAGTAGTATGTTTTTTTACCATGGATTTGAAAGTTGGTGTAAGTAATTAATTTTTAAAGAAAAGTTAGTCACTTTTGATATTTGCTGGTGTATGAATGATAACAAATATGGATTTTTTAAAGTAAAATCCACTTTTATCAATATATCTGTTATTACTGATCATTAATTTCCCCCTACTCCCTACCATCTGACCATCATTGCTAGAGATTAATGAAGCTAGAATCAAAAGTATGTCAACTTGCCTGAATGTGGATGTGCAGATGCAGTCATGGACAAAGAAAATAAAAGGAGTAATTAAAGTTCCTTAATCAGCTGTGATGCATGGGTGTAAGTTTTCAGTTTTGTGAATGAGGGCTAAGCAATAATTTTATTACCACACACAAGTACCTATATGTAAAACCAGGATGGATATAACATGGTGGGTAAGCTCCCTAAGACCCTGTGTTAGATGTGATTTGCTTTACAGTTTTAATGAAAGTAATGGCAAAAAAATTACTATGGTTCCAGTCTGGCAGAGATAGGCCCCACCCTACAACAAATATATAATTCATAAAAAAACAAAAGGTTAATGAATAAAAACTGGTACAATACAATAATAATTATAAAACCATGGGAGTGCTAATCTGAAGGCTTCACCAACAGTCTTCACTGGGTGACACCAAACTCAAGCTCAGCTCAAATGTCAAACTCTTGTTTACATACACAAATGATGAACATTCACTGTTGATATTACATTGTTTCACCTACATATATTTGATATCCCTAAATCACTTCTTTGTTAACTTTGGATGTATGTGGGCACCATTAAATGCTAATATATTTATCTTGGATTACCAGTACGATACTGTAACAATCATTAAAAAATCACGTTGAGGCACTGTTTACACACAACTGATGAACACTCATTGTTGATATCACCTCATATCATCTACATATATTTCATATTCCTGACTGAATTGGTTCATTAACTTTGCATACCTGTGGACACCATTAAATGCTAATAATAAACTTGCATTATTGGTATAGAACAGAAAAAAATAATTAAAACAACACACACAAACATTGTTTACACTCATAGTTGATGAATGCTAACTGTTTATTTCACCTTATAACACCTGTATTTCAGTCCATGCTACCTTCATCCCTTCCTTAGTGGTGTTCATATACTGTGTTATTTGGGTGCAAAGGTGTGGCCTTCATTAACAAATACAAATGATTAACAGTAGTTTCTTAATGGTGTAGGCAGGGGTGAGCTTTTGTCAGAGAACTGCACAGTTGCCAAGCAGGTCAGTCACTGCATTGGCATCACTGCAGTTGATGATGGCAGCATCCTGCTCCTTCCCTCGTGTCAGATTTCTTTCTGCCTTGCTGTGATCCATCCCCATGTTAGGGCTTTGAGTCTTACATGCAGTTTGACTTAAAGGCAAATTGACCTCATGTTTTAGACACAATTCACATTAGTAGTGACTTAGTTGTAATTACATAAGCCTACTTCACTGGTCTAGAACTGACAGCAAAATTGCTCTAGTAAGTATGATTCCCAAAAGCTTACTTGCTTGGTCACTCCTTGTCAATGTGGATCTTCCAGGTCATCTGTTGACTGTATTTGAGCATCTCTTTCATGGAGTGTGAGCTACATAGTTAAAAACATTTTTGATCACCTTTCTTACCTGTATGTAATTACTCCAAGGGTTCTTATCTCCTTCCTCTCTCAACTAATGTGTTTCTAGCACATTGTATTTCTAAATGGCCTGGTGACAGATTGTATTTCTTAATAGCCTGCTGACAGGTTGCATTTATGAATGGCCTGCTGACAGGTATGTTCAATAAATATGTGCATCATTTTACCACTCTTCAAATACTAAAAGAGTGGGCAGGTAAGCTTTTGAGAATCATACATAATTGAACAAATAGTCATAGTAAGTATGCTGATAAAAAAAATTTCCTTAAAAAATATTAATAATTATGGGTATGCTGATAGAATATATTTCATCTAAAAAATATATATATTTCTGTTTGTCTGTTTTCATATATGATTTACAATTTACTTTCCTTGTCTTAGTTTGTCTTCTCAGTAATCAAGATTTTTGGTGTATTAAAGTAGTAATAGCCTGCTAAATCTACTTTAGACAAGTTTGAGTTCTAGAAAGACTAGTGAAAATATGAAAGCCAGTTCATATCTTATTGAATTTGTCATTGTCAAAACAAGCAAAAGAGAGTGAGGGTTAATGATGAATATATGGCTAGGTTATGAATGTATAGGTCTTCTGTTATCAGGTGTTGATGATGAGGAAAATGAGAGAGCAGGAGTGCTGAGTGAAAATCAGGAAGCATATTGCTGGAGGCTTGTGGGATCAATCTGTGCCATCCATAAGCAAGTCCCTATGTAAGTATATTTTTGTTTAAACATACATATGTACTATAGATTCTTGTTATACATGTGGCATGGCCTACACATAGATGTTGCATACTGTGAAAATGTATCATTTTAACTATTTCATTGAGCAAGGTGGATATATATACTGGAAGGCTACCTAAATTATTTACTTATAATTTACTCCAATTTTCATAAAGATAAAAATGTATTCCATGGTCTTATAATCCCATCCAGCAATGACTATCTTTCTGTATTTATTTAGCATAAATGTACAGGTACACTATCAAAGGGCTTGTAATAGAATTAAATATTTATGCAATAGTTTTATAATGTGCATATTCATCCATATAGTAAAAAAGAAAAAGCATTTTGCCATGTTTTCTTGTTAGCAAATGTCTTTAGTTGAATTTTTGTTAGACATAAGATTTTATTAAGACTGAATAATTTCTATTTTAGCATAAGTTAGTTTTCTTCCTACAATTGCGTTGTTCTCCCACTGAGGCCCTTTTAGTTATGAGTATATTATTTTCTACTCTTCAATGGAGCCCACACACAGTAATAATAGGGGTAATAATGATAATATTAGTAACTTATCTATCTATATATCAGGCCGGCAGTCCCACACAAGGTGGCCCAGACAAAGCACCATGCATTCATACATACATTCACACTCTCAGCCCTGTTGGCCCCTGGTGGAAAGAGATAGCCTTTTGGACAACTGTACTACACCCTAGAGCTTAGGCACAGCATAGCTGGCTACATACTTCCTTAGACCATAACAGGTTCAGGATATTTCTGATGGAATGCCTTGCACTCTTACTGGATCCATACACCAATAGATCCTACCAAATACACCCTTTCCCAGGAGTTGTTGAGATCATGACATTTTCATACACTCACCACTGTTGCTCTCCATTCACCTCTATCATGCACAATTATTCTTGCTTTCTGCAGTTATTTCTCTCATTCACTGCTCTCTTCACACAGTTTACTCCAAGTGTGGCCTTCCTTCTAACCTTTCACCATGCACATGTGACATTGTTCCTTAGGTCCTAGTTTACTGTAATAATAATAATAATAATAATAATAATAATAATAATAATAATAATAATAATAATAACAACAATAATAATAATAATGACACTGGCAGTGTGTAAATATTTCTCTGTGTACATTCACGTACATATCTACATGGATGATGTACACACACACCAGTGTCTGGAGTCTTTGCCTTTGTTTATTACTTCACCTTTTAATTTGTTTGTGGCTACTGTGAGACTAAGGTGAACAGCAGTATGAATGTGTGTGCATGAGTGTCTATGCTTGTTTTACCATGCTATACTGTGCCGCACAAGATTTAGACACTTCACAAAATCTCATGTTTCCAGCTGTATATGCATCATCAAAAGTTACATGGGTCATAAGTTGACAAACAGCTGTAGCAGCAGTACTAATAGTAATAGTAATCTGTAGTAGTAGTAATAGTGGTAGTAATAGTTATAGTCCTTAATTGATATATACAGTACCATAAAATTTCAGAAGCTTGTGATGC
This sequence comes from Scylla paramamosain, assembly GCF_035594125.1. NCBI lineage: Eukaryota > Metazoa > Arthropoda > Malacostraca > Decapoda > Portunidae > Scylla > Scylla paramamosain. The sequence goes on along the minus strand of NC_087151.1, from coordinate 7,747,355 downwards.
ACTTCCATGAGACGCTACTACCATTTATACATTTATTATTGCTACACCAGAGCAATTCATATTTATAATCTTTTCCTTTAATGTATCTAGCTGATAGTCTTTTATACATAACAACTTGCAGGTGGCACTTATCTACCATTCTTCTACTTGAAACTTCAATTATTTCTTCCAACACTTTACCTTCAACGCTGTTAACATTCAGAATACCTATGCTAATGAGTGATTTAACTCCATGGTCATTTGTTCAGATATTGAAAAAAAAGATAGGCAGGGGATATCTCAGTTACCACTAGAAAACCCTAAAGGACACCCACATTCATTATCCTAAACCAATGGCTTTTTGAAGTATAAGCACAGGAACTCAGACAAACACCCATCCAAATATGTCTTGCCAATGAGAGACAAACTGTTCAATGCACTGATAAGACAACCTCCTTAGCCATTAGTTTTAGATTTAGATCCTTTAACATTGGGAGGATATAAGAGCCTAACAACTACAGTTAGGAGCTCTGACGTGCTCAGAATGTCCCTTAAGGTACTGCTCATGGAGAGCTTGCATCTTTACACTTATTCTTATTTTCAGAAGCTAAAGGGAGAAGATTTTATGTCATCACTCTATTGTAATAAGGTTTATCCTATTAGCATTACTGAACATAAGGTGATTGTACCATGAAGGGATTGCTGAGTTATGGGGTCATCAGGTTCCTAAATTCTTCAGTAATGTTATATGACACACACACACACACACAAAAAAAAAAAAAAAAACAATAAGGGATGCCACCATTGATTCTTCATACCACAATTAGTTTTTAAGTGGTTTGTTTATGTACTTAATACAGGAGCCGGGACCACCTGTTGACGTTAGCAAGAAAGTGCATGCCATACTTCCGGCGCTCCATCCATGATCATGTAGCTTACACTCATAGCCTGCTACTGTTGGCCAGCTACCTCCCTCATCTTAGAGTGGGTCTGCTGGAAGTTATTGTTACCAAGTGAGTTGCTTTACCATCTACCTGTATGTTCTATGAAACTCAAGTATTAAAATAGGTTAGGTTATGCTATAAAACATTGGGTGAAATATTGGGACAGTTGAAACTCTGAAAAGATCTCATCAAAGGTGTATTCAGTATTGTTTGGGTTGTGGTGAATTTTTGGAATGTGTGTTTTTTTTATCCTTAAGCAGTGGGATCACACTAGCACACAGCTCAGGGAACCAACAGGTGACACATATTTGCATCATATGCTTTTCTGCCTTAGATTAAACAGAAGCAGATGTGAAATTTTTTTCAACGTGATTTTGCGACACTCAAAGCTCCACTCTTGTTTTTTCCTCTGCCTGGTCCGCCAGTACACATACTGAGTGAGCAGAGGTGATTCACCCTTATCTGGGTGCATAGCGAAGCATTAACATAAGCTAATTTTATCCACTCCTAAGTTATTAGATGTGAAATCATACATTTATGGAACTATTAGGGCATTGTGGAAAAAATATCCCTTTTGAGGTGTGGGTAGAGCAGTGAGGGACTGATGGCCAAGACAAGATGGAGCTGCAGGTGTGTAAGCTGTATCCAGCATAATGAACACATGCAGGCCACCACCTGGTGAGCAGTTGATATTTTGTTATTCTATCTCAGCTTCCATCTCTTCTAAAACATCAATGACTTGGACAATAACTCTATTGCAAACAAGAAGTATTGGCATTTCTTATGTTTTTTTTTTTAATTCTAGGTCAAGCACTAAAGAAAGTATGACATTTTTCATAATTCTAGGTTAAGTACTAAAGAAAGTATGACAGTAAGAATAAGAGTAAATTCTTTTAAAAAACCCCATTCTGAGTGGAAGTTCCCACACAAGACATCTATCATTTAAGAGTTAAGTGCGTATCTTACATATTTTTACTGCATATTTGTATGCATATTTCAACATTTTTTAAGTGCATAATTATCCTCAGTGCATGGTTTGTCATGGGACAAACACAGGGTCAAGTTGATGTATCCTATCAGAAATTACTTGGTATGGGAATGGGACCTAAATGAGGCTCCCAGGGCTACCTCTGGGAGTAGCATTGTGGGACAGGTGAGACAACACCTAGTGAATGCCCCTCTTGATTATTCAATTGATTGATTGATTGATCTGCTTTCCACCTCTTTTCCTTTCTTCCCCATTGTCTTTTTTTTCTTCACCTTCTGTGAAAGTTATGCTACACATGCTAATATACATGTTACTTAGAAGGTAATGAAATGTCTACCAAAGGACTTTTTTTTCTTTTTTTATGTAGAAAGGACACTGGCTAAGGGCAACAAAATCCAATTAAAAAAAATGCCCTCTGAAATGCCAGTCCCATAAAAGGGTCAAAGCAGTAGTCAAAAATTGATGAATAAGTGTCTTGACACCTCCATCTTGAAGGAATTCAAGTCATAGGAAGGTGGAAATACAAAAGCAGGCAGGGAGTTCCAGAGTTTACCAGAGAAAGGGATGAATGACTGAGAATACTGGTTAACTCTTGCATTAGAGAGGTGGACAGAATAGGGGTGAGAGAAAGAAGAAAGTCTTGTGCAGCGAGGCCGCGGGAAGAGGGGAGGCATGCAGTTAGCAAGATCAGAAGAGCAGTTAGCATGAAAATAGCGGTAGAAGACAGCTAGAGATGCAACATTGCGGCAGTGAGAGGGAGGTTGAAGACAGTCAGTTAAAGGAGAGGAGTTGATGAGACAAAAAGTTTTTGATTCCACCCTGTCTAGAAGAGCAGTATGAGTGGAACCCCCCCAGACATGTGAAGCATACTCCATACATGGACAGACAAGGCCCTTGTACAGAGTTAGCAGCTGGGGGGGGTGAGAAAAACTGGCGGAGACGTCTCAGTACACCTAACTTCATAGAAGCTGTTTTAGCTAGAGATGAGATGTGAAGTTTCCAGTTCAGATTATAAGTATAGGACAGACTGAGGATGTTCAGTGTAGAAGAGGGGAGACAGTTGAGTGTCATTGAAGAAGAGGGGATAGTTGTCTGGAAGGTTGTGTTGAGTTGACAAATGGAGGAATTGAGTTTTTGAGGCATTGAACAATACCAAGTTTGCTCTGCCCCAATCAGAAATTTTAGAAAAATCAGAACTCAAGCTTTCTGTGGCTTCCCTGTGTGAAATGTTTACCTCCTGAAGGGTTGGACATCTATGAAAAGACGTGGAAAAGTGCAGGGTGGTATCATCAGCGTAGGAGTGGATAGGACAAGAAGCTTGGTTTAGATCATTAATGAATAATAAGAAGAGAGTGGGTGACAGGACAGAACCCTGAGGAGCACCACTGTTAATAGATTTAGGAGAAGAACAGTGACCATCTACCACAGCAGCAATACAACAGTCAGAAAGGAAACTTGAGATGAAGTTACAGAGAGAAGGATAGAAGCCGTAGGAGGGTAGTTTGGAAATCAAAGCTTTGTACCATACTCTATCAAAAGCTTTTGATATGTCCAAGGCAACAGCAAAAGTTTCACCAAAATCTCTAAAAGAGGATGACCAAGACTCAGTGAGGAAAGCCAGAAGATCACCAGTAGAGCGGCCTTGACGGAACCCATACTGGCGATCAGATCGAAGATTGTGAAGTGATAGATGTTTAAGAATCTTCCTGTTGAGGATAGATTCAAAAACTTTAGATAGGCTTCATTACCGTTGTCAGTTGTTGGCATTACTTGCCATTAACAGTGATTGTCTACCACAGCAGCAATAGAACGGTCAGAAAGGAAACTTGAGATGAAGTTAGAGAGAAGGATGGAAACCGTAGGAGGGTAGTTTGGAAATCAAAGCTTTGTGCCAGACTCTATCAAAAGCTTTTGATATGTCCAAGGCAAGAGCAAAGGTTTCACCAAAATCTCTAAGAGAGGATGACCAAGACTCAGTAAGGAAAACCAGAAGGTGACTGAAGTAGATTTTTATATATATATCTAAGTATCATTTGTCTTGCAGTAGCTTTTCAGTATTGATTAGGTGCAAGATGCAAGCTCATAATGTATAATGAGTATTTCTTTCCTACTAAGGGGAGATACAGGCAAAATATTGGCATTTTTCATGATAAATGGTGTTTGGAGGTTCATACACCAAAAAATCTACCAACACTTTGGTGAGCCCTAGAGAGAAGACTTAGTTTTTCTAATCCAATTTAAATGGCCCTACACTGCATTTAAAGGGACCCACATGCTGGCTGGGAGTTTAAATGTCTTCTCTTCATAGTTTTTTTAATAGATTTTTGTTTTTACTATTTTTTTTTATTTTGTTTGTGGTGTAACATGGCATCTTCTTGGAGTAGAGACGGAAAGTTACTAGGCTGCCTTCCCTCCAAAGGCAAGGACACTCTTCACTCCTCACCTCAGTGTCTCTTGAGACTCCAAAGAAAGGAGGGGGTGATGTGATGCCTTGCTTCATCACACACTTTCCTTTTTCTTGCAAATTTGACCCCCATTTTCTTCTGCAATTATGCCAAGAGTGTCTGCTTTATGCAAAAAGAAGAAGGAGCTTATGTTCAAGGCAAGATCATGCCATAGGGTGGAAAAAAGCTGCCATTATCATCACCATCTCTTCCACCCTGCCTTTCTAGTGCTGAAAAAAGAAAGAAGTTATCACTTGGCTCAGATGCACCCAAGAAAACATCAACACAGAATATAGTGATAAGTAAGAAGCATCTTGTGAAACTGTGTGACTGGTGCTTTGAATCCAATTTAGAGTTTAAATTCATATGCCACTAAGCTGACATTTCCATGAAAGTCACTTGTTCAAAGTGTTACAAAGGTGTAGTGAACACTGCCCTTGACATTGAAAAGTCAGAGGGCATGTGTTACTATCCAGTAACACTTATTATAGTGTATTTTGTAATATTGCTGGGAGTATGGTATTGTGGTGTTGAAACTTTGTGTTATTTTGAGCTTGCCACACTACATTTGAAAATACATAGACTACTGCAAATATGTGACTAAGAAGGCTATCAGTCATGCAAATGATAATCTTTGTGACAGAAGGAGAGTGATGTTGAAGTTTTATGCTGAGACACTCAACAGAATGCCTGATGAAAGTGGAGTGCTGTACATTGACATGGGTTTTGATGGCACCTGGCACACACGGGGCCACATGTCGTTACTTGGTGGTGGTGCGCTCATTAAAATATACTCAGGTCTAATAATGGATTATGCAGCAATAAGTAAGACTTGTGTTCAGTGTAAATCTCATGCAACTACTCTTCATAAAAAAAGATCTCAGAGGAGGAGTACAAGAAGTAGAAAGTAAATCATAGGGGACTGTGTGACATGAACTATGAAGGCACATCAGGTGGTATGGAAGCTGCTGCAGCCCTCACAATGTAAAAGAGGTCCCTAGAGCACAACATGGGCTATATAAAGTTTATCAGTGGTAGTGACAGTCGTGTATTTAGAGCTGTGAAGAAATGTAACAGTGGTGATGGCCCTTATGGAAAAGAACATGTAACTGAAAAATGGGACTGCACTAACCATGTTGTGGAAAGACTTGGCACAGGGCTGAAAAAATTTGCATAAGGACACTTTTATTGAAGTCAGCCAAAGTGGAAGTAGGAAGAGGAGATCAATTTTGGAAGACAAAAACAAACTTATTGACAAAATTATTTACAAGCTGCAACATTGCTTCAAGCAGCAAATTGAAAGAAAGGTCAGTACCTTAGAGGTAACGATGAGGGATGAGGTTGTGTCATTTTATCATGATCTCTGCCCTAGAGGAGAAGATTTCTGGTGCTTCTTCCATGTTGCAGTGGTGAAAGGCGAAATGCCAAAAAGCCATTCGAGATGAAAGTATTTTTCTCTCTCTCACCAAAGCAGCTGCTCTTGGTGAAAGGGGTTTATACTTGTCTCGCTACAGATAATATGAAGAGATGCCTCCAGGGACTTACTGAAAATCCTAATGAGTCCTTTCATAGTCATATCTGGCAGCACTGCCCTAAACACCTTATGGCAACAAAGCGAAAGCTTGACTTTGCCCTAGCTGTAACGCCTATAGAATACAAGTGTTGCTAGTAATCTTGGTGGACACTTGGTTCTATCTTATTCATTCACTCTTGACAAGGTTCTGAAGGAAAAGAATAAGAGGATGGACTGACATATTGCCAAGAGAATGAAAACAAGTACCTGCAGAGAGACATATTTTATAAGGCAGGAAACTTCTGACAGGAGTGCAGAGCATTGCGGTTTGGGATTTTCTGATGTTCTGGTCTTATTTTCTCAAAAGTAAATTTTTTAACTTCATGTCTTTATAACTTCATCATAACCAGTTTATTTCATTCTTTCTTCATAATAATTGACATTAAATATTCTATGACTTTAGTTTGCGGAAATTTCAAATTTATCTGTTTTAACATTGATATTTTTCTATTTTCATGCATTTTGAAAAGTTGCATATTTATGATTTTATTTTAGATCAGCTGCTCCCTTAAACAAAAAAGTGCTGAGACCAAAAATTAAAGTAACAATTCTACTTTAGTTGAAATTTCAAGAAATTAGAAAAACTCATAATTGCATTATAGCAATACTAGAAGTGCTGAATTATGCCAACATCAAGATACATTCACAATAAAATTTTGCATTTTTAGTAACCGTAGCTCAAAAAGCGTGTGAGGTGCTGACTTTGTTACAAAAGTTAGATTTTGTAATATTAAACCAGAATATGGAATATTTGAAGCTCTAGTTAATTCACTTATTCAAAGGCTTGATGAGGTTAGGGGTATGTAGAAAGGTTAGATATAATAATGCTGAAATAGTTCAGATATTCATAAAGAAAGATTGAGTAGAATAGTGTAAAGGATTACTATATACATCAGCTTCTAGTGAAATTGTAAAATTAAATGGAAGTCCTGATAAAATAATATGTCACAGAAGAGTGTTAAAGGCGTATATGTAATTGAGTACAGTATTTGCTTCTTTATTTATCTCTGCTTCACTGGAAAGTTGGCTGCAGTTTTCCAACCCATGACATAGTATGATAAAGTGCATGTATTAACAGTTCCATTAATTGAGATAGTTTAAAGATGCTTGAATAGATAAATGTAAAATAAGTAAAATAATACCATAGAAATTTATGCTAATTCCAATACACTGGCACATTGCAAAATCAAATGCAGATAAATCAATGTGTATGCATCAGGAAAAATTATACTGTTCAAGAATTTAGATTATATATTTTTCGGAAGTAATTGCTTCCTTTTTTTTTCCTTTTTATCCTACTTAGATTTGTATGATTAACTTATTTTCCAGTTAGCATCAGAGCAGCTCATCAGTATTTATTTATTTATTTATTTATTTATTTTTATTTATTTATTTATTTATTTATTTATTTATTTATTATTTATTTATTTATTTATTTATTTATTTATTTATTTTATTTTATTTTATTTCATTTATTTATTTATTTTTTTTTTTCCTCTCCCCTACAGCATGATAACCATTGACGTGCATACTCCTCGTTCTGAGTTGATGAAGGACCTTGAGGATGAAGACAGTAGTGATGAGGAAGAAATGTTTAATATGGTAAGTATACAACAATTATATGTCAAGCAAAAGTAATTAGATTATATAGCTAGGAAAACCCCATTGCCTACAGTTAACAACATTTACAAAACTTTAAAGCCTCAGTTTCATTAACCACTCCAGCTTGTAGTATTGTATATGCAATTTTTTTTTTTTTTTTTTTTTTTTTTCAGTGTGTGTGTGTGTGTGTGTGTGTGTGTGTGTGTGTGTGTGTGTGTGTGTGTGTGTGTGTGTGTGTGTGTAGGAAGGACACTGGCCAAGGGCAACAGAAATCCAATAAAAAAATGCCCACTGAAATGCCTGCCCCATAAAAGGGTCAAAGCAGTAGTCAAAAATTGATGAATAAGTGTCTTGAAACCTCCCTCTTGAAGGAATTCAAGTCATAGAAAGGTGGAAATACAGAAGCAGGCAGGGAGTTCCAGAGTTTACCAGAGAAAGGGATGAATGATTGAGAATACTGGTTAACTCTTGCGTTAGAGAGATGGACAGAATAGGGGCGAGAGAAAGAAGAAAGTCTTGTGCAGCGAGGCCGCGGGAGGAGGGGAGGCATGCAGTTAGCAAGATCAGAAGAGCAGTTAGCATGAAAATAGCGGTAGAAGACAGCTAGAGATGCAACATTGCAGCAGTGAGAAAGAGGCTGAAGACAAGTCAGTTAGAGGAGAGGAGTTGATGAGATGAAAAGCTTTTGATTCCACCCTGTCTAGAAGAGCAGTATGAGTGGGATCCCCTCCAGACATGTGAAGCATACTCCATACATGGATGGAGTTAGCAGCTAGGGGGGTGAGAAAAACTGGCGGAGACATCTCAGAACGCCTAACTTCATAGAAGCTGTTTTAGCTAGAGATGAGATGTGAAGTTTCCAGTTCAGATTATAAGTAAAGGACAGACCAAGGATGTTCAGTGTAGAAGAGGGGGACAGTTGAGTGTCATTGAAGAAGAGGGGATAGTTGTCTGGAAGGTTGTGTCGAGTTGACAGATGGAGGAATTGAATTTTTGAGGCATTGAACAATACCAAGTTTGCTCTGCCCCAATCAGAAATTTTAGAAAGATCAGAAGTCAAGGGTTCTGTGGCTTCCCTGCGTGAAATGTTTACCTCCTGAAGGTTTGGACGTCTATGAAAAGACGTGGAAAAGTGCAGGGTGGTATCATCAGCGTAGGAGTGGATAGGACAAGAAGTTTGGTTTAGAAGATCATTAATGAATAATAAGAAGAGAGTGGGTGACAGGACAGAACCCTGAGGAACACCACTGTTAATAGATTTAAGAAAAGAACAATGACTGTCTACCACAGCAGCAATAGAACGGTCAGAAAGGAAACTTTAGATGAAGTTATAGAGAGAAGGATTGAAGCCGTAGGAGGGCAGTTTGGAAATCAAAGCTTTGTGCCAGACTCTATCAAAAGCTTTTGATATATCCAAGGCAACAGCAAAAGTTTCACCAAAATCTCTTAAAAGAGAATGACCAAGACTCAGTAAGGAAAGCCAGAAGATCACCAGTAGAGCAGAATTTACGGAATCTGTACTGGTGATCAGATAGAAGGTTGTGGAGTGGTAAATGTTTAAGAATCTTCCTGTTGAGAATAGATTCAAAACTTTAGATAGGAAGGAAGTTAAAGCAATAGGAAGGTAGTTTGAGGGATTAGAACGGTCACCCTTTTTAGGAACAGGTTGACTATAGGCAAACTTCCAGCAAGAAGGAAAGGAAGATGTTGACAGGCAGAGCTGAAAGAGTTTGACTAGGCAAGGTGCAAGCACGGAGGCACAGTTTAGGAGAACAATAGGAGGGACCCCATCAGGTCCATAAGCCTTCCGAGGGTTTAGGTCAGCAAGGGCATGGGAAACATCATTGTGAAGAATTTTAATAGGTGGCATGAAGTAGTCAGAGGGTGGAGGAGAGGGAGGAACAAGCCCAGAATCATCCAAGGTAGAGTTTTTAGCAAAGGTTTGAGCAAAGAGTTCAGCTTTAGAAATAGGTGTGATAGCAGTGGTGCCATCTGGTTGAAATAAAGGAGGGAAAGAAGAAGAAGCAACGTTATTGGAGATATTTTTGGCTAGATGCCAGAAGTCATGAGGGGAGTTAGATCTTGAAAGGTTTTGACACTCTGTTAATGAAGGAGTTTTTGGCTAGTTGGAGAACAGACTTGGCATGGTTCCGGGCAGAAATATAAAGTGCACTAGATTCTGGTGATGGAAGGCTTAAGTACCTTTTGTGGGCCACCTCTCTATCATGTATAGCACGAGAACAAGCTGTGTTAAACCAAGGTTTAGAAGGTTTAGGACGAGAAAAAGAGTGAGGAATGTATGCCTCCATGCCAGACACTATCACCTCTGTTATGCACTCAGCACACAAAGACAGGTTTCTGACACGAAAGCAGTAATCATTCCAAGGAAAATCAGCAAAATACCTCCTCAGGTCCCCCAACTAGCAGAGGCAAAACGCTAGAGGCACCTTCGCTTATGGGGATCCTGAGGAGAGATTGGAGTGATAGGACAAGATACAGATATGAGATTGTGATCCGAGGAGCCCAACAGAGAAAAAAGGGCAGCATAAGCAGAAGGATTAGAGGTCAGGAAAAGATCAAGAATGTTGGGCGTATCTCCTAGACGGTCAGGAATAAGAGTAGGGTGTTGCACCAATTGCTCTAGGTCATGGAGGATAGCAAAGTTGAAGGCTAGTTCACCAAGATGATCAGTGAAGGGAGAGGAAAGCCTAAACTGGTGGTGAACATTGAAGTCTCCAAGAATGGAGATCTCTGCAAAAGGGAAGAGGGTCAGAATGTGCTCCATTTTGGAAGTTAAGTAGTCAAAGAATTTCTTAAAGTCAGAGGAGTTAGGTGAAAGGTATACAGCACAGATAAATTTAGTTTGAGAGTGACTCTGTAGTCGTAGCCAGATGGTGGAAAACTCGGAAGATTCAAGAACGTGGGCATGAGAGCAGGTTAAGTCATTGCGCACATAAATGCAGCATCCAGCTTTGGATCGAAAATGAGGATAGAGAAAGTAGGAGGGAACAGAAAAGGGGCTACTGTCAGTTGCCTCAGACACCTGAGTTTCAGTGAGGAAAGAAAGATGAGGTTTAGAAGAGGAGAGGTGGTGTTCTACAGATTGAAAATTAGATCTTAGACCGCGAATGTTGCAGAAGTTAATGAAGAAAAAGTTGAAGGGGGTGTAAAGACACTTAGGGTCGTCGACAGAAAGGCTGTCCGACCTGGGGTCCCAGATGGGGACTCCGAGGCTGGTGTAGGAGTCGCCATGATGATTCTAAAATTTTTGAGTGAAGGTGTGTGTGTTATTATGTGCTTGTAGTTTTGTGTGGAGGAAGAGAGTTGTCTTTAGAGGGCAGGCTGTGACTGCCCCCTTGTGTTGTGAGATACAAAGGGAAACATTCAGTAAGATCACAGCTGGGTTTAATGATAAATTCACAGCACCCCCTGAACCCTTTAGACCTCACTGGGAGTAATTATCGTTTCATTTATTGGCATAAGTTTAACTAAATCTGAATTTTCTATCTAAATTTTGTTTCAGCATTTATGTAAATCTGTATGTTAAGATACATTATATAACTCATTTTATTCATAAAGTATATCCCTTCAGAAGGCAAAATAGGTATATCTTCATGTACATACTGAAGAATGACCCAGTTTATAGTCATTGTGGGCAAAATAACCTATGAAAAAGGAACATTGTTCTATTTGTATAGTTATAAATGTGATACAGTTTGACTAAATCAAATGAATTATTAGAAATTCACATTATACATACAGATCATGGAAAGTTAATAAGAAAATTCCACACTTTTACAGGGATTTTCATTGAAAACAAACACTCTTGCTTAACTTATATTTATTCATAAAATACACAATGTCTATTCAATTGCCATTCAATAAAAAAAATAAATAAATGAAAAAACATTAATTCAGAAGTAAAGGCTTTGAAAACAGAAAAATGCAGAACAATGCATTTTTCTATTTACTTGTTAATGCAGAACAATGCATTTTTCTATTTACTTGTTAGTTGCCATTTTGTGACTGCTTTTTCCTACTGACCCACAACAGGTAGTTTTACTTACACAGTCAGTTAGGGTGACTTGTACAGCCAAGAGATGGGTACATGACAGTTAGTTTGACTTATACTTCCAAGAGACTGCGGCACAGTAGTTAGATTTGCTTGCTGAAGAGACTGACACACAGCATTTAGTGTGATTTGTATGGCCAATTAATTGCATGGCAATTAGTTTGACTTGTAGGGTAGAAAAACTGACTCATGGCAGTTAATCTGACTTTCAAGACTGAGAGATTGATGCACAACAGCTAGTTTAATTAGGGACTATAGAAAACAGGAAATGATGTTAGGCAAATAAAATTCTGGCACCAAATCAGAAGCTTTTGAGTGGGACATTCTACAGTAAATCTTCTATACAGTGAAATTCTATTTATCAAATTTTGGGTATGACTAACCCTTTAAGGCTATCAGACATGTTTTATTTTGTGAACAAACTGTTCCCAAATTATTATTATTATTATCATTATTATTATTTGGCAAATAAAATACTGGCACCAAATCAGAAGCTTTTGAGTGGGACATTCTACAGTAAACCTTCAATACAGTGAACTTCTATTTATCAAATTTTGGGTATAACTAACCCTTTAAGGCTATCAAACATGTTTTATTTTGTGAACAAACTGTTCCCAAATTATTATTATTATTAATATTATTGTTTTTTATTTATTTTATTTTATTTATTTATTTATTTTATTTTTATTTATTTATTTATTTTATTTTTATTTATATTATTTTTTTATTTATTTATTTTATTTTTTTTCTCTCCTCAAATTATCAAACACTTGCCTTATTTTATAAACATGCTAGGTTGTAAAACGTGGAGGAGTTGGCTGACATGTGGTCAACCTAAGCTTAAACATGTTGGGCAGTTATAGGTGCAACATACCCGGTCTGCTTGTCACTTTACATCATCCCCACCAATGGCAACATTACTCTGCAGCAGTTTGTTGCCTCATTTCACAGTGTGCACTGTGTCTGTAATTCTCAGCTCATACATCGTGTTTCATCACCTGTTTGCCTATTAAGACATGGTTTGTACTCAAAGAACGGCATCAAAGGCTCCTAGTTCCCCTACCTCATCAGGTGTGAAGGGCAAGAGAAAGATTCTATCAGTATCTCAGAAATTTTAAATCATTCAGCTTCATGAATGTTTAATGATAAGGATACAGTATTAAGTCTAATAGTAAGACTATAATGGTAAGTGTTATGTTAGTGGCTCAATAGCTTACAGTGCGTATTAAGGTCAGTACAGTGTTCAGTATTAAGATTAAATGTGAAATCAACATTGAAAACTTCATTTAGTGTACAGTGTACAAAACAGTACATTATAGTGTGTTCATTGAGTTTTGGTGCACAGTGTAGATTGTGGTTGCATTATCTTCCATCCTTCTGCTTCATACAGTGCACTCCTAAAGCATTGTTTTCTTCCTAAGTAAGAACAAAATTTCATTATTATCATTATTTCATTATTATTATTCATTATTAATGTACTCTAATTTTATTATTATCTACTACAGTATTACATATTGTACAGTAATAGAAAGGGACAGTAAGAAACCAATACACTAATACTGTACTCAGAGAGAGAGAGAGAGAGAGAGAGAGAGAGAGAGAGAGAGAGAGAGAGAGAGAGAGAGAGAGAGTGTGTGTGTGTGTGTGTGTGTGTGTGTGTGTGTGTGTGTGTGTGTGTGTGTGTGTGTACATATACATTCCCCTTATCTACCATGCATTCATACCTGTCACTCAAGTAATAGGCCTAATTGCTTTCACTGCTGTGAATTGGTGTTCCTATCTTTCCCTTGTTCAGTTTCTTTTTGTTATATTTTTTTTTATGTGTGAATTGAATTATTGATTCGTTGACTGAATATTGTACTGTATTGTATTGAGTGACTACTGAACTGTACACACACACACAAACACACCCACTTTCAAATAAACACCCACATACTCTTTCACAGAAACACAAACGCGCACTCACACAAACACTCTTCTACACACACACACACACACACACAGGGGAAAATTGAAGTATATACATTCTTTTCTTTACATTTAAATGAAGACAGTACTGTACTATACAGTACTAGACAGAAACAATTATAATTAATTGCTGTGAATGTAATATGCAATTGGGAGTGGGGAGTTGGAAAAGATAAGAGGTTGTATATGACTGAACAATTCCCCATAAATAATGAATGGTGTTTGTTAAATGTATCTCAACTAACAACCTCAGGATATAGTGAATTTTCATCTTTAGTGACCCAACCTTACCCCCATATGTGATTATTATGTCCAGATTTACTGTACTGTATAATGGAGCTTATTATAGGTATTATAAGTGCATTTTTCTCAACTTTTTACTTTTGGAGTTTCTGCTTGTCAATCATTAACTTTGTCATTTATGCTGTTTCTGATGGCTAACACCTGGTACTTTAACAGTTAAAAGAGACAAGCATAAATTGCTTTCACCTAGTTCAGGATTCAAACCTTAGTTTCAAAATTATTTCCATGAGTCAATATTGACTAAAGAATTTTGTTGTGATAGATAGTATGAAAATCTCATTAATTATTGGTATTGTCTGCATGCATCTTGCTTTCAATACTAATTTGTAACAGTTGACCATTGATAAAAAAAATAATTCAAGAGTAGCGCTAGTTGACAATGCGTGTATTTAACAAGGTGTCTTAAAAAAAATAAAAAAATAACAGAGATAATGGATGCATTATCAGAAAATTAATAGGAATATAATGACTTTTTTTTCTGTTCCCAGGAGGTTGATGATGGTGATGGAACGATTGAAGCAATAAGGAATGAAATTAGAGAAGATCCTTGCATGAGCCATAGAGATGGAAACACTCTGGATGTACTCATGGATATGATGTTTCATTATATACATGATATTTGCCATGGCATCAAAAGAACCATACAGCTAAAACAGAATATCATCAATTCTGAAAATGCTGTTGAATCCAGAAAAAATGAAAAAATGTGTCATCTTAAAAGTGAACGTGTGTGTCATCCAAGAAGTGTCAGATATGCTGAACTAGAAAATCAAAGAACAGTTGGATGTGAGTGTGGTGGAACAGAACATGATCTAGAAGCTCTTAAAAGCCTCTTTTCAGACCTCAAAGAAGTGTTTTCACGTATAATTTTAACCACACATGCTTCTTCACATACTCAGTTTCTTTTGTTTTACCTTCTTGCTTTACGGCCTGGACTTGCCACACACTTTCTAGAATATCTAAGAGTTAAGAAATTTGAAAATCCAAATTGCTTTAGAGATGAGAGACGCAATGCCATGGCATACATAGGAAGTTTGTTGGCACGTGGCAAATTTATTCCTTTCAGTCATGTCCACTCGTGCTTGGAGATCATATGTGCTTGGTGCTACCGTTATCTCGACAAGCAGGTGAGTAGAGTTTGCATTATTCAGTATCATAACTTTACACTCATACATACATACTCATCATCCTCATACACTCATACATACACTCATCCTCATACACTCATACATACTCATACATACTCATCATACACTTTACACTTTAAGCGACACCACTCAGTCATTCCCTTTAGCATTCCTACTGCCCCTTCCCTTCCCTTCTTCCCCCTTCCTTCCCTCTCACTTCCTTGTCCCTCCCCCATCCTTCCCCATTTCCCTCCCTTCCTCCTTCCCCCCCTCCCCTTCCTTGCCCCATGTACTCTCCTTCCCCGTATGTTCCTTCCTCCCATTTTTCCTTTCCTCTTCCTCCCTCTTTTGTCTAGTCTCAAAACTCCCTCCCTGTCACTGCCCCTCCTCCTTATCTGTCAGAGGTAAAGAACATGGGAGTGATACCTTGCTCTCTCTCTCCCCCTCATTCATTCTGTGTCATTTTCGCTTCATCCTTTCTCACTCATACAATTCCATTTTCATTCTCTATCAGTCTCATCCTATTTAACAATTCTTAGGATTGTTCTTATTTTCACAGAGAGAGAGATATAGAGAGAGAGAGAGAGAGAGAGAGAGAGAGAGAGAGAGAGAGAGAGAAGGATGAAGGAAGGGGGGCAGGAGGGCAGGGAATGGAGAGAGAGAGAGAGAGAGAGAGAGAGAGAGAGAGAGAGAGAGAGAGAGAGAGAGAGAGAGAGAGAGAGAGAGAGAGAGAGAGAGAGAGAGAGAGAGAGATGAGGATGGAGGAAGGGGGACAGGAGGGCAGGGAATGGAGAGAGAGAGAGAGAGAGAGAGAGAGAGAGAGAGAGAGAGAGAGAGAGAGAGAGAGAGAGAGAGAGGGGGGGGGGGGGAGAATATTAGTGAAAAATAAAAAATGTGTACACTACAACAACTGTTTTCAAGATTGAAGAGGGCAGAACCTTTTCATGACTCATCATTTTGAGGTTAGTGTTTATTTACAGTGGTATTTTGTGTAAGATTTTAAGGTCATTGTTTTTTTAATCTGACACATTGGACAATTCACTTTTTTGTTCATTTTTAGTATGATTCAAATACTGTTTCATATGCCAAAATATATGGTACATCATGTTTTCTTTTACTGTATTTTTTCTATATTTCATTTAGGTTATTTTCATTCAGTTCTATGTTTAGGGCACAACATAAACCAATAAAAATAAAAAAATTAGGGGATTTTGGAACCTGGAATAGATTAATTTTTTTTACATTAATTGGAATGGGATAAATTGCTTCCCAATTCAGAAAAACTGTGAGTGCGTTGGTGAAGAAATGGAATGATGAGGGACGCTAGGATGTGCCTCACCACAAACATGGTGGTGGGTAGCCCCAAAATATTTCTTTTTTAGTCATTTTACTGTAAGCTGAGTATGTACCTTTATCTGTATCTTTATACCATACAAGATGTCAAACATTTTTGAAGGAGCCCACCACCATGTTTGTGGTGAGGCACATCCTGGCGTCCCTCATCGCTCCATTTCTTCACCAACGCACTCACAATCTTTTCACTGCCAGCTTATTTATATGTTCATTTCACCGTTCTAGTGAAACTCTAACATTTGTACTATGTAATCGTAGTCTGTATATTTTCCAGGCATCACACATCTTTGTAAAACACTTTGCTTAAAACAAACACAGCAATCACAAAAGTTAACTTTCCTTTATATCATTATGTCAGACACTGAATCTGTTATTCAAAAACATATGAGGGACTAACCTAAGTTGCCATGTAGTTACTGTATTTCCCGCCATATGAGACGCATTGGAGTATTAAACACCCATAATTTGGCAGGGGATATTTAGAAAAAATAAAATAAGCCCCACTTCTCCCTGAATTTCATAGCCTGCCCCTTAATCAGGCTTTGGTCCAAGTTGCAGCTCAAACCAACACAGAAGAGCAGAAAATATTATACCAGTTTATCAGTGATCATAACTGTCACTGAACAACTACGTTGTTTTCTGCCTTTCTCTGTGTTTAAGATATTCATTTTTAGCTGGAGAGTTACAGTGCTCCTACCCCAAGCATTTGTCGACTTGAAATGGTAAACAAAACACTCCATGCACATGTTAATAGCTCTGATCTTGATCTTGATGCTACACGTTGAATATGCAGCCATGTTTTGTGGTGCATGAAGCGTAACCAGCGTAAGCCACTTTCTTCATACAAATTATGGCTATGACTTCACCATAAAGCTATTCATTACCTTAATGAATATACCACAAATTTTATTCACATAAGGTTAGGCCATTGAGTGATGTGCTTTGGAGTTACAGCAATTAGCTTTTATGTTATAACATTATTTTAGTTCATAATCATTATCTAGAAATTTTTAGCACTATTTCGATTTGTAACCATTATCTAATAATATTTAAACATATATATATACATTTCATTCTGGGGTCAAACAGTGGTGTTTAGGTGTTACTCTAATACTGGTAACCTTAACCCATAGGACTACCCAAACCTTATCATCGGGGTATAAGACAGTGTTTTTTTTTTTTTTTTTTGGGGGGGGAGGGAGAGGAGTGCATCTTATATGTTGGGAAATATGGTATTTTCTCCAGGCAGATTTTTCAGACCAAGGAAGGGCAAGTTGCCAGTTTGTGCAATGTGATGCTCACATTTACAGGATTCCTAATCGCAAGTGTCACTAACTGTATAGTTAAGTCTGAGAATGATTCTGAAGGCTGAACCTAATGGTAGGAAATTCAGAAGAATCTATAGCTTGGGAATGAGAGCAAATTAAGTCATTGCATATGCAGACCTAACTTCCAGCTTTGGATTGAGTATGAAAATAATATAGCAATAGGGAACAGAAGAAATGCTGCCAATAGCTTGTAGGCACTTGTGTTTTAGTGAGGTAAAGAAGTTGAGTTGTGGAAAGGTGATGTTTTACAGATTGAAAATGAGATCTAAGGCCACAAATGTTGCAGAAGTTGATGTACAGAGGTATCGAGACACTTTATGCCAATAATAGAAGAGCAGTCTGACCTGAAGACATTTCTGGTCTTCTCCCTAGATGGAGATACCAAGGCTGGTGTTAGAGTCACCATTTTTATATCCTAATTTTGAGTGAAAAGTGTAGGTGTATAAGGTGCATGTAGTGTAGTATAAGAAGGGAGAGAGTTGCCTTTGTAGGGCAGGCTTTGACAGGGTGACTAGCTTTTCAAAACTGAAATACGAAGAGGAAATATGAAGAGGTGAAGTGCACATCACAAACTTGCAGTGCAAAGTCCCTTTCAGCAGGGGTCAAAGGACTTGTTTCATTGACTTGTACACAGTTTTTTTTTTTTTTTCACTTAGTTTAAAAAGGTGTGTCCATTGTATGTTTTGATCACAACTGATGCACTGTCCGACTCATTCCTGGGCCCTTGGTGCCATGTGCCCCACAGAGTTGCCAGCTAGATCTGGCTGGTCCTTTCAAATCAAATTTCACTCAAATGTTATTATTTTTTTAATTGATATAGCTGTAAAATGTACAATTTTCTCAAAATTTCATGTATAGATTTTTTTAAATCTTGAAAAATACAGGACAAAAGGTGTCCTGGGTAGGGTAGATACAGGACGCAGAATAATCTCATATAATACAGGACATCTGGTCACCCTGGGCTTTGAATACCTTCTTGTGTTGTGAGACATAAAGGGAAATGTTCAGGGACAGGAACGTCACTGCTGGGTTGGAGGCAAGTTCACAGCATCCACCTATACCATTGTGTATGAAACCTCTCCGGGAGTAATTACCAGTTTGGCAGGTTTCTAATGCATCCTCCTTTACATTTGCAACAGGAGGGGAGGAATAATCATAGAAACAGTGTGTAAAGAGTTTTGAATTATTTTTCTGTGCTGGGTGAAAAAAATTAGGCACATGTAATTGCATATGATTTAGTTCATTCATAAGAAATATTTTTACTTTAAGAGCTGTTGTCAGTAATGGCAAATAAATGAACATAGTAATGGTAACTACTTTATATTGATACACTTGCCACTTTTTAAAGTGCAAGCAGAGATCTCGCATTTACACAAAGATCTTCTTAAACCATATTGCCTACCATGGTTTTTTGCTATGTAGTTACCTGGAAAGCTAAAGGTAGATGATCTTAACTATTCTTTTTATTTGTTGCAGGAAACAGTGCAGACCACAAATTATGAGGACTTGCAGCTCCACTCACCTTTCTACTTTGCTTGTCAGACAGTGTTCTATGTGTTCACCTTCAGATACAAGGAGTATACTGAAAATTCAAAAAGTAAGAATTTATTCTTGTTGGTATATAATTATTTATCAAATACTAATGTGTTATATGTTTTTTTTATTCTTTTTTGTTAGGGTTTATATTTTTGTGTTGTATTTTCTATTCCTGCATGCATGCTTCTCTGCAGTGCATTTTGCTTGTAATATATATATATATATATATATATATATATATATATATATATATATATATATATATATATATATATATATATATATATATATATATATAGATAGTATATATATATATATATATATATATATATATATATATATATATATATATATATATATATATATATATATATATATATATATATATATATATACGAGTATATATATATATATATATATATATATATATATATATATATATATATATAATTTTTTTTTTTTTTTTTTTTTTTTTTTTTTTCTTTCAAATAACAAAAATTTACCTAAAGTTTCTAATATTATCTTGGTTCCTTTACATTGGTCAGCTGTGGTCAGCCATGAGGAAGGATCATCATGCTAAAGTGACTTAACATGATGGTGTATGTGTTTAAGAGAAATGAGTATTTAGCAGATACTTA
>NC_087151.1:7642500-7722500 GCF_035594125.1 Scylla paramamosain | reverse complement strand
TTAGTTTTGTTTTGTAAAGAAAAATTTACTTGTGAAACTGATGATAATGATATGTGTACACTTTTTTATTGTGACTAAATACAATGCTGATAGTGTGGTTGGAATTGTTTCAGATCCAGAGGATATGTTGCCAACCATTACCGAGAGTTTGATGGGTTGCCAGAAGAAATAGTGGAAGAAGGTGATTCAGTAAAAGATGAAGAAGCACTAGATATGATTGTTTCCCCCAAATCACTGGACTTCTCATATGGCCTCTCACCAGGTTACCAAAAATGGTAGATACATAGAAATGTATGGACTCTATATGATTTATGTCTTGTTACCCTTCATCTAGTAACATGTAGATGAGAATTTTTCTGTAAACATCACTTCATAAATCATTCTTTTACAGTATAATTGGATTATTTGTGGTAAAATATTAATTTACATCACTTGTGGCATATTTTTCTCATGACCTAAAAAAAAGAAAAAAAGAATATATATATATATATATATATATATATATATATATATATATATATATATATATATATATATATATATATATATATATATATATATAGACACACACACACAGTAGGGTATGCGACAATGGATGGTTATTATAACATACAACTACAATAACGCACTGAAATTTTTATAAATATTTAGTCAGAATAACAAACCAAAACTGGCATAATGAACTTGCCACTCATGTGAGCACTGGAATTTCACTAAATATTTAATTGGAATAAAGAACCAAAACTGGCAAGATGAACTCACCATTCATGCAGACCTGATATTTTAATAAAAATTTAATCAAAACAACAAAGTATAACTCGCAAGACTAACTCACCAGCTGTTCTAGCAACTGCTCACCTATTCGGTACCTGTTCCTCTCTCTCTCTCTCTCTCTCTCTCTCTCTCTCTCTCTCTCTCTCTCTCTCTCTCTCTCTCTCTCTCTCTCTCTCTCTCTCTCTCTCTCTCTCTCTCTCTCTTTTTTTTTTTGTCATGTCTCAAATCTCTCTCCCCTTCCCCTTATCTGTCAGAGATAAGGGACTAGGGAGTGATACCCTCTCTCTCTCTCTCTCTCTCTCTCTCTCTCTCTCTCTCTCTCTCTCTCTCTCTCTCTCTCTCTCTCTCTCTCTCTCTCTCTCTCTCTCTCTCTCTCTCTCTCTCTCTCTCTCTCTCTCTCTCTCTCATTTTGTCATTTTCTCTTCATCCTTTCTCACTTTCTCACTCTCATATGACATAATTCCATTTTCATTATCAGTCTGATTCTATTTAGCAATCCCTAGGATTGTTCTTACTTTCAGAGAGAGAGAGAGAGAGAGAGAGAGAGAGAGAGAGAGAGAGAGAGAGAGAGAGAGAGAGAGAGAGAGAGAGAGAGATGGCTCCAACTTATGGGGTTTTACTGTATGTGTACATGTGACGCTGACAGTAGGTAAATGTGACTGATACTTGTCAACGCAATACGAAACTCAAGGTGATAATGTGTGAAACTTGGGATGGTAGGAATTAAGACTAGGTGCAAAGCTTGGGAGGGTACTGTATATGTTTGTTGAGTTTCAATGTTGTAGTACAGTTGTGGTCATTTTGATATATTTTTTCGAAAATTGTGGAATTTTTATATTTTCTGGCTCCCTAGAATCAATGAGTTTTTTCCCACAAGTTCTTTGGTCACCATAACACACATTTGCTATAATGAAAACTACATTGGAACAAATCATGTTCATTGT
The DNA here is from genome assembly GCF_035594125.1 of Scylla paramamosain. Lineage (NCBI taxonomy): Eukaryota > Metazoa > Arthropoda > Malacostraca > Decapoda > Portunidae > Scylla > Scylla paramamosain. The sequence continues at coordinate 7,720,782 of NC_087151.1, read as the reverse complement.
TGCGTACCCTACTGTGTATACACTCATACCTCGGTACCAAGGACTAAAAGGAAGGAACATTGGTCCGATGAAGCCGACTGTCCATAGTTACCAACACTAAGCATTAGGTTATGTTATGAGCGGCTAACATCAACAATTACGTTACGAAAGACAGGAATAAATACAGTACTGTATTGTACTTTTAATCAAGCACACCATACCGTCCCATGGTAACCATGGTTGGTACCCAGTACCCAGGAGAAAAACAACAGTGACGAAGAAGATGAAATGTTGGTGACATTGCCAAAACTATAGGAAGTGCATAGCTGTATGGACAATGTGCTACAATATGTAGAACACAACAAGAATAGAGATATCAGTGCTCATTATGAAAATCTCAGAATTCTTTGAGAAGCCATAATTAAAGAAAATTTCAAAGAAGCAAGCAATTAAAATTAGACAGCTTTTTCAAACCAGTACAGACTCCACAATCACCTGATGGACCAGCAGTACCAGCCTGTCCAGTCTCTGTCACTTAAACCACCAGCCTCTACCTCACATTGTTTACGTACTACTGACATGTCTGTTCCACCAGCATAGCCCACAACTAGTAGTACATCATTGGAGCTACAAAGCTGGCTGGTATCACTGGTGCATCAGGTGATCACAGAATCTGTACTGGTTTGAAAAAGCTATCTAATTTTGATTGCTTGCCACTTTGAAATTGTCCTTTAATTATGACTACTCATAGAATTCTGAGATTTCCATAATGAACACCAATATCTCTATTCTTGATGTGTTCCACAAATTGTAGCAGTGTCCCTACAGCCATGCACCTCCAATAGTTTTGGCAATGTCACCAGCATCTCATCTTCCTCATCACTGTTAATCCTCTCCTGGGTACCGGGTACCAACCATGGTTATCATGGACACCATGGGATGGCATGGTTATAGAAAATTATGTTAAATCAAACACAACCCATAAAAAGAGCAAAAACCATAGAGCAGTGACCTGCACGTGTTGTTGCACTGATGTAGACAAAGTAACTGCCTGCAAACAAATAGTCTTCAAAGCAGTGGTACGTATCCAGTGTTGCAACAACATCCATAGCATATGGGACTTTCAAATTGGGTCAGCTGCTCCAGATTTTGTCCGCTGTTTTTGAAATCCATTAAAGCGAAGTCCAAAGTACTGAGGTATGAGTGTGTGTGTGTGTGTGTGTGTGTGTGTGTGTGTGTGTGTGTGTGTGTGTGTGTGTATATATATATATATATATATATATATATATATATATATATATATATATATATATATATATATATATATATATATATATATATATATATATACAGTAAACCGTCATTATGCCAGACTAATTAGGACAAAGCCACTAACACTAAAGACGAAAATCCAATAAAAAGCAGCGGTGAGTGGGTCAGAAGCACCACAACCTCTGATAACATCTGTTGGTGCAAGACTGAGGCAGAAGCGGTGTGTGGGTGGCAGGGTTGAGCTGCTGGCCAGCCCAAATTATTATACAGCAATGTAAAAGTTATGACTTTTTTCTTTGAATTATGGCATAGTATGTGGTAGACAATGTATGGCAGATGGTAGACAAACACCAAATTATGGCACCAAATTATGGCAGGCAGCATAATCCTGGTTGATGCTGTGTGCACTCACCACCACCACCACCACCACCACCACCACCCTCCCTCCCTCCTTCCCACCCTCACTCACTCCCTTGCCACCACTGCCACTTACCAGGATTTTTTAACAGGGTGAACTCCACTAGAAGGGAGCTCCAAACATGCCAATATGCCACAGTGTAATAAAATATTTGTGGTGATGATAAACATGTACCTGATGTAAAATGGTGTGGAATGTGTGTTTTAAGCATTTAGTGAATTGTCACTAATAATACACAGTTGATATTCCAGCTACTGGCCAGACATTTTGCCTCATTGACTGATATTTATCCGGTAAATCTGATGGATAGCCTGTAGACCATACATGTCTGTTAAATGCAAAAATCCACTTTAATGGTGTCCAATAGCAGGATGTGAGAAATATGATATTCTAAGGTAGTGGAACACTGGTTGGAAGAAGAAAAGCAGGGTGGATCCTGTGAATGTGAGTGCTACCTTTATACCCTTAATAAATCTGTGAATGAGACTGGATCAATGAAATGATGAAGGTAGGAAATTGCTTTAGTTTAACTATGTAGAAAGTATGGTTGATGTTGAGTGAATAAAGTGTGCTAAATATTTCAAGTGAAGTGAAAGATAGAGTCAGCAGATAAATTTAAGAATTTATAGGTACCTATTTTTACATTATATTGCTTATTGCCAAACATGAATTTGAAACTCTTTGCTACAGGTTTTGAACCATATTCATGATTAAAGAAATAGGCAAGTTTTAAAAAGGTCTATCTATTAAATAGGTATACCCTTTCTGCAGATCTGCATATGAAATTGATTAGTGTTAAAAATTATGAAATATAAAATGTATAAAGTATATTATCCTACTTGCATCCATAATGAATTTTTAATAGTACATTTTGTTACTATTTTTATTGCACTCTAAATATGCCATAAATAAATGTCCACAAAAGTGATTTGACAGACTTGAATAAGGTTGTTTGTTATGCACTACAACATTGGACAGATGAATAATTTTTCATCTTCTACAACACAACTGAGCAGGTAACTGGATGGTGCGTTGTATTATTACCTTTTAAACCACATGCTTAATTCCAAAGTAGTGCATATTTTCAACGAAAAGTTTCTAGAAAGAGGCAAAAGTTGTGCTTTTCTTGGTCAACTATATCTTCATGACAAACAAACCTGTAGGAAATATGACATGCATGATTGGCTGAGGATCTGGGTGTGAGTAGAGTCTGGTGTTCTCATTATCTAAGCTGTTGGTCCCTCTGCTAGTTGGTGTTTGAGTTAACTAGAGAGTTTGAGAAGGAAGAAAAGAGTACAGTAACTTCTCTCACGTAAGGACATATGTACTAATAATTTTCCCTTGAAATTGCATAATCTGGTGGAGGAGGCCTAGAGCAACTAGTTACCATTTATAACTTGCTAGGATGATTTATAGCACTGCTACTCAATACACATTTTCATTACAGTATGAAATTGTGTTATCCCAGCAATTATACAGATAAAAATAATCTTAAAAGATCCTGAATGTTAGAAAGGAACTCCTGTTACCTGACCTCCATAGAAAACTATATGTTCTGGTTAGTTGAATATTGTGGTAACAGTTACCAAGAATAGCAGTGGTAGCAGCAGCACATACGATACAGTGTAGTATGTGTATTGTGCATTTTGTAGTGGCAGTGGCAACTAAATGTTTACACTTGACTGATCATCAATGTCTCAAGTGCCAAAGTGGATTGGAAATGCACAATACCAATTTGTTAGATGTATTGTATGTGCTGCTGTTTATACCACTACTATACTTGGTAACTATTAATAGTAACAAATGAGAGTTCACACTCCCTTTACCTTTTACCTGACAAGTGATCCTCTCTGTAGACACCTGGACAAATTTCTTCTTTTCTTGCCCTGCCTGGAGTGGGAATTAGACTTGTGCCCATATTAATCCCTACTCTCCTTATTCTTTCTTCATTGGTGTCTGCCACTGCACTGATGACATTCTATTTTTTATTTTTTTATTATGCCTATAAATAGTTTGTAAGATTAGTTAGCAAGGGTTATAAGCATGAGGTCTTTTATTGTTGTCTTCCTTCCAAAATTTGTTAGATGATGTAGGTGGGGATGGAAGTGACTTTGGAGTGATATTAAGGTGTGAAAGAAAAGCAAGATAATGGTAGTCAATAGATCAGAAGATGAGAGAAATTTAGTGTGGAGATGGGGAGGGAATGAGTTGCAACAGATGAATGGAAGTATCTAGGGGTGTGCATGGATGAGTCCAAATGACTGTAAAAGTGATGAATAAAATAAAAAATAATAATATTAATAATAAATATTAATAATAAGCATGCTGAATCAGAGGGTGAGTCAACTATAGGAAATACAATAAGGATAAGAACAAGTAAATAATTCAATGTGTACTGCAAGAAGATTGGAAGAGCATGGCTGTTCTGAGCACTACGTATGGTATGAATGTGATTGGAATGAGAATGAGTAACAGAAATTAGAAATAGGAGGATAGAGTACCAAGGATGCCATAGAAAGCAAGCACTAAGTTTTGAGAGGAAATATCAGATGGAGCACTTTTTGAGGAAGACATATGAAAGCACTTGAGGTACAAAGCTAGATTAAAGTAAATGATTGATGCATGGATAATGAGAAAGGTGTTTCTACGGAATGCTAAAAGTAAAAGAGTGGCATGGAAACGAGTTGGGCTTTTCAGTAGATTGGTGGGAGACATCTTGACTGTGATGAATATGATTATTAGAAGTGGAATAGTAAAGAGAGAAAGAGGCCTCAATGTATGAAAAGTGGTATGAGGGAAGTAAGAGCAAAGTGTATTTATGTGAATGCAAGGAATTACAGACAGTCTGAATCCCACAGCAAAGTGTGCCAGTGTGACATGGGGAGAGGATGAGACGGTGGGGCATGTGATGCTGGAGTGTGTGAAGTATGCCAACGACAGGTATGAGATGATACAAGTAGTGGTTTAATATAAAACTAGTTAGGCTTTTCATTGGGTTGAGGAGAAACATACTGAGTATGACTGGAGTATGATTGTTCAAAATGGAGAGGGTTTAGAATGTGGAATGTTAAGGAAGTGGAGAAGTGAGATAGAGTGGTAAAACGTGGGGGGGGGGGGTAAGTGAATTAATAGGATAGAACCATAAAAACTCTGGAATGGTATAAGGAGAAAGAGGCCTCAGTGTATGAAAGGTAGTATGAGAGAAGCCTGGATGATGATCTCTTCCGAGCAAGAGTACAGCAATATATATGGATATGAATGCTAGGCATTACGGAGTCCCACAAGTGTGCCACAGATGTATGGCGGGAGAGGATGAGGGTGAAGTATGTGGAGTGAGAGATATGCAAGGATTCTACATTATACGTTCCTTTTAGGTATGAGAGAGAGAGAGAGAGAGAGAGAGAGAGAGAGAGAGAGAGAGAGATGTTGGAAGTTATCCTGACTGATTAGAGTATAATAGGAATGGGATAGTGGAGAAAAAGGAAGGGAATGGTGCTCTGGTAGTACTGTGAGTGTAGAGGCGAATTTAAACGATGGTTGAGACAGTTAAGGGGTTACCCGAAAAGAAAATATGGTCTAGATGTAGAGACAGATAGTATGGATGATACTGTTACTATTTTCTCTCTCCCTCCCTTGGTAACCAGTTCTAAAGCTTTCTCAGGAGCGTTCGCCATCGTCTGGAAAAACTGCCAGATTCACCTGCCGACTTAATTTTACACATAAAACGCGGTCAACTGGGAAAAAAAAATCTTTACGTCATTTATGTGTTAGCAAACCAACTAATGAAATACTAGGAACATTTTTAACCACCATCATTAAGCAGAAAGCAAGAAATGTGGCAAAACGAGCTTAATACTACGTACATTCTCGGATTTGGGATGTATCATCACCTTCAAACGATTGCTATTTTTTCCTCTTTATAAGTTTACTTTATCTATTTAAAGTTACACTATTAACATAAAATTATAAATCCTGGTACATATAAAAGAAGCAATCATGTTTTCATGCCAATGTGTTTCTCAGTGTCTTCCCTAAGTTGCAGCTTTCTTTAGAAATACAACCCATCTTTCCATAACTTGGTTCTTCTTTCGTGACATATTCGTGCAATCAACCACAACACATGCATGGACCTGGGTTTGACAACATCATTGAAAACTCCAGCCTCGGGTTTTTTGGTGTTTTGGAAGAGTTGGCGTGTCTTATATCTTGTGGCACGGTTTCGGCGGAGAGAGAGAGAGAGAGAGAGAGAGTAAAAAGAACAGTAATAAAAATAATAACGATAATTAAATAGTAGTAATGAGAGAGAGAGAGAGAGAGAGAGAGAGAGAGAGAGAGAGAGAGAGAGAGAAACTTTACCTGAGGTTTAAACGCCTTTGTTCTGTCAAATCAGTTCGCCCTTTTTTTTCATGCACTTTTTTTTATAACAAGCTAGAGTTTTCCCGTTAGTACAGTGCATCAAGATGTATCATGAGAAGGATTTTTAGAATGTGCTTTTCCAGAGAACTGTGGGATCGTTGACCGACACCCTACATTAAAACCATCGAGGTATTATAACACATACTTCCATGATTAAAACGGCCAGCGATCACCGGCAACCCCCATAGTAAACACTCCATCAAGATCAAGACCACTCTTTTCGCGGGCGTAGAACCAAGGTTGACCATAAAGTGTGAAGTGAGGTGAGACAGGTTATCAGTCAGACCACGTGCAGCATAACGTTAGCCACTGAAGTTATTGTGCAGTGAGGTGAGTAGTTGTGAGTGTTGTTGGTGTGTGAAGTGTTCCTGGAAGTGTTGACGAGGCTGGCTTGTTACGTTTGAGTTGTTTGTTAGGTTGTCCGGATCACCCATGTGCGTCATTGCTTTAGTACTTATCAAACGACACTGCTAAGGGTCTGAATGTGAGGATGAGCGTGTGATTATGATTTGTCTGGACCACCCTGTGTGGGGTTGCCAGCCTTGTTGTTCTTGTTGGGGATTTAGGGGCCTTGCAGGCTGTGATGCCACTGCCTCTAGTGTCCCAGAGATGCAGGTAGCAGACAGGTTATATTGTTAGGTTCTGGTGTGTCGTCCAGTTTTCTGGAGGAAGATCTTGGTGTGCTTGGGTGTCTTGAAGGCCAAACCAGATCTTGGGAACCACCCAGGAGGTCTGCTAGTAATGGCCTGTGGATGTGGAGTGATGCCAGTGAATGGAGGACAGGAGAGCAGTGCGGTGGTAGTTGTGGCGAGGGCAATGTAGCAGCATGTGTTCTGGATTGTCTGGCTGTGTGGAGCACCAGGGGCAGTGAGGGGTGATCATCAGGCCTGAATGTATGTATGAGTGTGTGGTGCTTTGAATGGGCTCATCCACTCTCCAATTTTTTTCACGACTGTATTAATCCTTTCACTGCCGTGGTTTTCATTCTTTTTTTTTTTTCTTTTTTTTATGTTGGAAGGATACTGGCCAAGGGCAACAAAAATCTAATAAAAAAAATGCCCACTGAAATGCCAGTCCCATAAAAGGGTCAAAGCACTGGTCAAAAATTGGTGGATAAGTGTCTTTAAACCTCCCTCTTGAAGGAATTCAAGTCGTAGGAAGGTGGAAATACAGAAGCAGGCAGGGAGTTCCAGAGTTTACCAGAGAAAGGGATGAATGATTGAGAATACTGGTTAACTCTTGCGTTAGAGAGGTGGACAGAATAGGGGTGAGAGAAAGAAGAAAGTCTTGTGCAGCAAGGCTGCGGAAGGAGGGGAGGCATGCAGTTAGCAAGATCAGAAGAGCAGTTAGCATGAAAAGAGCAGTAGAAGACAGCTAGATATGCAACATTGCGGCGGTGAGAGAGAGGCTGAAGACAGTCAGTTAGAGGAGAGGAGTTGAGACGAAAAACTTTTGATTCCACCCTGTCTAGAAGAGCAGTATGAGTGGAACCCCCCCAAACATGTGAAGCATACTCCATACATGGATGGATAAGGCCCTTGTACAGAGTTAGCAGCTGGGGAGGTGAGAAAAACTGGCGGAGACGTCTCAGAACACCTAACTTCATAGAAGCTGTTTTAGCTAGAGATGAGATGTGAAGTTTCCAGTTCAGATTATAAGTAAAGGACAGACCGAGGATGTTCAGTGTAGAAGAGGGGGACAGTTGAGTGTCATTGAAGAAGAGGGGATAGTTGTCTGGAAGGTTGTGTCAAGTTGATAGATGGAGGAATTGAATTTTTGAGGCATTGAACAATACCAAGTTTGCTCTGCCCCAATCAGAAATTTTAGAAAGATCAGAAGTCAGGCATTCTGTGGCTTCCCTGCGTGATATGTTTACCTCCTGAATGGTTGGACGTCTATGAAAAGACGTGGAAAAGTGCAGGGTGGTATCATCAGCGTAGGAGTGGATAGGACAAGAAGTTTGGTTTAGAAGATCGTTAATGAATAATAAGAAGAGAGTGGGTGACAGGACAGAACCCTGAGGAACACCACTGTTAATAGATTTAGAAGAACAGTGACCGTCTACTACAGCAGCAATAGAACGGTCAGAAAGGAAACTTGAGATGAAGTTACAAAGAGAAGGATAGAAACTGTAGGAGGGTAGTTTGGAAATCAAAGCTTTGTGCCAGACTCTATCAAAGGCTTTTGATATGTCCAAGGCAACAGCAAAAGTTTCACCAAAATCTCTAAAAGAGGATGACCAAGACTCAGTAAGGAAAGCCTGAAGATCACCAGTAGAGCGGCCTTGACGGAACTCATACTGGCGATCAGATAGAAGGTTGTGAAGTGATAGATGTTTAAGAATCTTCCTGTTGAGGATAGATTAAAAAACTTTAGATAAGCAGGAAATTAAAGCAATAGGACGGTAGTTTGAGGGATTAGAGTGGTCACCCTTTTTAGGAACAGGTTGAATGTAGGCAAACTTCCAGCAAGAAGGAAAGGTAGATGTTGACAGACAGAGCTGAAAGAGTTTGACTAGGCAAGGTGCAAGCATGGAGGCACAGTTTCGGAGAACAATAGGAGGGACCCCATCAGGTCCATAAGCCTTCGGAGGGTTTAGGCCAGCGAGGGCATGGAAAATATCATTGCGAAGAATTTTAATACGTGGCATGAAGTAGTCAGAGGGTGGAGGAGAGGGAGGAACAAGCCCAGAATCGTCCAAGGTAGAGTTTTTAGCAAAGGTTTGAGCAAAGAGTTCAGCTTCAGAAATAGATGTGATAGCAGTGGTGCCATCTGGTTGAAGTAGAGGAGGGAAAGAAGAAGCAAAGTTATTGGAGATATTTTTGGCTAGATGCCAGAAGTCACGAGGGGAGTTAGATCTTGAAAGGTTTTGACATTTTCTGTTAATGAAGGAGTTTTTGGCTAGTTGGAGAACAGACTTGGCATGGTTCCGGGCAGAAATATAAAGTGCATGAGATTCTGGTGATGAAAGGCTTAAGTACCTTTTGTGGGCCACCTCTCTATCATGTATAGCACGAGAACAAGCTGTGTTAAACCAAGGTTTAGAAGGTTTAGGACGAGAAAAAGAGTGAGGAATGTACGCCTCCATGCCAGACACTATCACCTCTGTTATGCGCTCAGCACACAAAGACGGGTCTCTGACACGGAAGCAGTAGTCATTCCAAGGAAAATCAGCAAAATACCTCCTCAGGTCCCCCCAACTAGCAGAGGCAAAACGCCAGAGGCACCTTCGCTTAGGGGGATCCTGAGGAGGGATTGGAGTGATAGGACAAGATAAAGATATGAGATTGTGATCGGAGGAGCCCAACGGAGAAGAAAAGGTGACAGCATAAGCAGAAGGATTAGAGGTCAGGAAAAGGTCAAGAATGTTGGGCGTATCTCCAAGACGGTCAGGAATATGAGTAGGGTGTTGCACCAATTGCTCTAGGTCATGGAGGATAGCAAAGTTGTAGGCTAGTTCACCAGGATGGTCAGTGAAGGGAGATGAAAGCCAAAGCTGGTGGTGAACATTGAAGTCTCCAAGAATGGAGATCTCTGCAAAAGGGAAGAGGGTCAGAATGTGCTCCACTTTGGAAGTTAAGTAGTCAAAGAATTTCTTATAGTCAGAGGAGTTAGGTGAGAGGTATACAGCACAGATAAATTTAGTATGAGAGTGACTCTGTAGTCGTAGCCAGATGGTGGAAAACTCGGAAGATTCAAGAGCGTGGGCACGAGAGCAGGTTAAGTCATTGCGCACATAAACGCAGCATCCAGCTTTGGATCGAAAATGAGGATAGAGAAAGTAGGAGGGAACAGAAAAGGGGCTACTGTCAGTTGCCTCAGACACCTGAGTTTCGGTGAGGAAAAGAAGATGAGGTTTAGAAGAGGAGAGGTGGTGTTCTACAGATTGAAAATTAGATCTTAGACCGCGAATGTTGCAGAAGTTAATGAAAAAAAAGTTGAGGGGGGTGTCAAGACACTTAGGGTCGTCAACAGAAAGACAGTCCGACCTGGGGACATTTATGGTCCCCTCCCCAGATGGGGACTCCGAGTCTGGTGTAGGAGTCGCCATGATGATTTAAAAATTTTTGAGTGAAGGGTGTGTGTTATTAGTGTGTGTGTTATTAGGTGCTTGTAAGTTTGTGTGGAGGAGGAGAGTTGTCTTTAGAGGGCAGGCTGTGACTGCCCCCTTGTGTTGTGAGACACAAAGGGAAATGTTCAGTGAGGTCACAGCTGGGTTTAATGATAAGTTCACAGCACCCCCTGAACAGTGCTTTAGACCTCACTGGGAGTAATTATCGTTTCGGCAGGTGTCTACTGCCTCCTCCTAGATTTTGATGCGTTTTGAATGAATGTAGAAAACGTTTCTGCTGGAAATCAAATTTTTTATAATATACGCCCCTCCACACACAAACCAACAGAAATTCAACAGAAAACATTAACTAAACCTAATCTAACCCTCCTTAACAGTAAATTTGATAAAAATTAATATCTCAGGAACTAACAATTTGCGTCAGTAAAGACACACACTACTGTGGTAACCTGTGGTGGCACTGTGGTGTAACCCAAGTACTTCACTGAGAACCATTCTCTCTCTCTCTCTCTCTCTCTCTCTCTCTCTCTCTCTCTCTCTCTCTCTCTCTCTCTCTCTCTCTCTCTCTCTCTCTCTCTCTCTCTCTCTCTCTCTCTCTCTCTCTCTCTGTGAGACAGGTGCACTTGTGTATTAATACTGTGCAAAATTAGTTATGAAGATTGGTTCTTTTTATTTGAGAATGCAGCAACTAGCCAATTATAAATACAGAATTAATGTAGGCAATCTTAGCATTTTATTTCATCCTGTGGAGGGAAAAGTGGCTCAGTTTGAAATATTGGAATTAGTCTGAAGAAGATATCTGCCTGCAGTGGGTGTTGCCTTAATTATTTTCTGTGCATCACCAGATTTTATGAAGATAAATAAGGTAATGACTTCATATTAATTTCTTAGCCTTGCTAGTTAGGTAAGGTAAGGCTGGTTAGGTTAGACTAGTTTAGTTTGGTTGAATCAGTTAGGTTAGTTTTGTTGGACTGGTTAGGTGGTGGTGCATGACACCCAGCTGGTGGCCACTGGCACCTCTTGGGGGGAACATTGTGAGTGAGTGTTACTGCTGTCATTTATGAGGACGAAACTATTTAATTTGGTAGATTTCGGTCTGATTTACATTAATCAGCTTTTCATTTTTATCACAAAACTTTAGTTTCTGATGGGGGTTTGAAGGGTAAAAAATAAAAAAATAAATCATTATTTGCCAGAAAAACAACGTGCAGGTTAATTCTAAGGAGGCTGAAAACTAACTGAAAAAAAATAGTTCTATCCAGAATATAGACTGGTGAAAGAGTAAAAATTTACCTAATTTATGTGCCCTGCCCTGCAAACTCTTTGCCAGTCACTTAATAAATCACATCTAACGCAATCTTAAACAAAATAATGAGAGTGGTAATAAACAGCTGAGAGTGGTAATAAATGGCTCGAAATCCGAGTGGGGTCATGTAATTAGTGGGGTGCCACAGGGATCAGTATTAGGGCCATTGTTATTTCTAATGTATATCAATGACTTGGATAGTGGAATTAGTAGTGATGTTAGTAAATTTGCGGATGACACAAAGATAGGTAGATTAATTAGGTCAGAATCGGATGCCATCGCCTTGCAGGCAAACTTAGATAGAATGAATGAATGGACGGATAGATGGCAAATGCAATTTAATATCAATAAATGCAAAGTGCTTAGCATAGGTAGAGGAAACCCACACAATAGGTACACATTAGACAACCAAACTCTGGTAGGTACAGGGTATGAGAAAGATTTAGGAGTTATAGTTAGCTCTGAACTCCATCTAGGGAAACAATGCATAGAAGCCAGAAACAAGGCAAATAGGGTACTAGGATTCATTTTTTAGGAGTGTTAAAAGTAGAAGGCCGGAAGTAATATTAAAGTTATACTTGGCGCTGGTCAGACCTCATCTAGACTACGTGGTGCAGTTCTGGTCCCCACATTACAGGAAAGATATAGGTCTATTAGAATCAGTACAGAGGAGAATGACTAAAAGGATACAGGGGATGAGGAGTATTCCTTACGAGGCGAGGTTGAAGCTGTTAAATTTACATTCTTTAGAGACACATAGGTTAAGAGGGGACCTGATAGAAGTCTTTAAGTGGTATAAGGGTTATAACAAGGGAGATGTAAGCAAAATTCTTAGGATCAGCAACCAGGGTAGAACAAGAAATAACGGGTTCAAGCTTGAAAAATTTAGGTTTAGGAAGGAGATAGGAAAAAATTGGTTCTCAAATAGAGTGGTAGATGAGTGGAACGGACTCAGTAATCATGTAGTTAGTGCTAGGACACTAGAGAGCTTTAAGAGAAGATTAGACAAGTTTATGGATGGGGATAGCAGATGGAAATAGGTAGGTGTGTTTCATACATTGACTGCCACGTGTAAGCCTGGTCGCTTCTTGCAGCTTCCCTTGTTTCTTATGTTCTTATGTTCTTAAATCTTTCTGCATTCAAACAAACTTAATAGTCACTCCATAGTTGAAATAAGTAGAATTTAATTAATCTTTTTTCCATTCCACCTAACAGTCAAACCCAGCTACCCCACAGTCCCTTCCATTGAATAAGTGGAGTTTAACATAATTTTGAATTCAGTCCAACCAAGTCTTTCTCCAAATCCACTTGCATGGATTAAGTGGAATTTAACAAATTTTTAACTCAACCTAGTAACTGAATCACCCCATAGTTGGAGTAAGCAGAATTTAAAAAAAAATTTTGCATTCAACTCAACCAAATCATCTCCAAAGCCACTTGCAGGGAGAAAGTGAAATTTAACAAATTATTTTGCATTCAGCCTAAATTAACCTAACTGAGTCACTTCACAGTCAAAGTAAGTAGAATTTAATATATACTCGTGTATATATATATATATATATATATATATATATATATATATATATATATATATATATATATATATATATATATATATATATATATTTATTTATTTATTTATTTTTTTTTTATTTATTTTTTTTTTTTGCATTCAACCTAACTCAACTATTCATGAATTCCTTGCAGGGGGTAAGTGTAATTTAACAAATGCTTTTAAATTTAATCTCACTTAACCAAATTGAGTTGTCCCACCACTGCTTGTGGGGAGTAAGTGGAATTTTACAATTTTTTTCATTCAGCTTAAGTTAACCTAACCAAATCAACCCCTGAGCTGCTTGCAGGAACAGAAATACAAGCATTAACTGAAAATCAAGAATAAAAGAGCTGATGGTTCTTCTCTACCATGCTTAGTGTGTCATCTTTTGTTGCAGCCCTACCTCTTGTGACCTGCCTTGCTTTGTAATGCTTTTTTAGGTTTTCCACTTTTGTTGTTTCTTGCACACTTTCTTTTTTCACAATTTCACTGCTTCCTCTGCTCTTTTTTTCTAAACTCTGTAGCTATTAAAAATCTTACTGCATTTTATAATTTTTCCTGACTCAGCTGTATCTCCCATTACTGTGCTCATCCTTCCGTCCTTTTCTTCTGACCTATGCCATTCTTCCTCCCCAATTACTGCTGGCACAAGCTGCCTTCTCTGATCCTTATACCTGTCACGCTCCACTATCAGGTGTTCAATGGTCTCCTTCACTCCCCACAGAACCTGCAGTTCTGTTGCCCATCCCACTCCATGTTTGCCCAGTAGTGTCAGCATGACCATACTCATATTTTGCTTTCCTACATTTTTAATCTGAGACAGTAATTTGTATACATACTCGTATTCCTGACCATCTTGGAAATATGCCCAACATTCTTGACCTATTCCTAACCTCTAATCCTTCTGCTTATGCTGTCCCTCCGATTTTCTCTATTGGGGTTCTTCGATCACAATCTCATATCTGTATCTTGTCCTATCACTCCAATCCCTTCTCAGGATCCCCCAAAGTGAAGGTGCTTCTGGCATTTTGCCTCTGCTAATTGAAGGGACCTGATTTTCCTTGGAATGACGACTGCTGTGTCAGAGACCTGTCTCTGTGTGCTGAACACATAACAGAGGTGATAGTGTCTGGCATGGAGGCGTACATTCCTCACACTTTCTTGACCAAAGCCTTCCAAACCTTGGTATAACATAGCCTGTTCTTGTGCCATACATTTTAGAGAGATGGCCCACAAAAGGTATTTGAGCCTCAAATACACAAAAGTATTTGAATCTCATGTGCTTTATATTTCTGCCCAGAATCATGCCAAGTCTTCTCCAACTAGCCAAAAACTCCTTCATAAATAGAAAGTGTCAAAATCTTTCAAGATCTGACTCCCCTTGTGACTTCTGGCACAAAATATCTCCAATAACTTTACCTCTTTATCTTTCCCTCCTTTATTTCAACCTGATGGCACCATTGCCAGCTCATCTATTTCTAAAGCTGAACTCTTCGCACAAACCTTTGCTAAAAACACTACCTTCGATGATTCAGGGCTTGTTCCTCCCTCTCCATCCTCTGACTACTCTTTGCTAACCATTAAAATAATTTGCAGTGATGTTTTCTTTGCTTGTGTGCCAATAAATGTTTGACAGAATAAACTCTGACACAGCATTTTCATCTCTTATGTGTGACAACATGTTTGCAATCTGTTTAGAGTTGAGAGGGTAAAATTACAATACGTCCCTTCTCACCTTCCCTCCACATGGCATCTCAGGATAAGTTTCAGCTGCATATAAAGACAATGAATATAGATATAACTATGTATGTGTATGTGTATACATGTACAGTAGCTCCCAAAACTGTCTTTAAAGTGTGATGCGAAGGATGGCAATGAACAATATGAAACTTGCTACCTAAGTAGTAATATAGTATTACATATGATAATATAGTATCAAATTTCTCAGGTCATAGTATATGGCAATCATCCATAGTGTGCAGGGCTACCAATTGTTGCCACCATATTCACCAAACATCAAATAATATTGCCCATTGTGTCAGAATGTGGACTCCTTTTTTAAGGTAGTTTTGGGAGCTACTGTATATATATCATTCTTACTCTCATAAAATGTTGGCAACTTAAAAATCTATTTACCTGCAAAGTTTCAATACTACTCCAAATACTTTAGGTAAATGCCCCAAGGTGTTGCTTACTCCTTTAAGGATGGAACTCAAGATACTTTGGATTAATACCACAAGAGTTGTCTCACCTGGAGATATATCTGGTTCCCCGTCAGATGGGAACTCCAAAGCTGTACTTTTGAAGCTGTACAATTTTTTTTTTTTTTTATTTTGCTTTGAAGGTATAGATGTGTAAGACGTATGTAGTGTAGTGAGAAGTAAGAGGCTGTGACTTCCTGGAAATGTTCAGGGAGGTCACAGCTGTGACAGGGGCAAGTTTACATTACACACATGGTCTATCTTTCACCTGTAATGTAAATTTGATTATGTTGCAATTTCATTTCAGAAGCTGGTGGTACACAAAATGGATCCCTTTAATCCTGAGGTGAAAAAAGAGGATGATATAGATGAGTCTTCTCCTTCAACTGTAAACCCAGACGCTTCTCTTTACTCGCAGTGTGGGATTTTGAGATCGATAAAAGAGGAGAGTGAAGAAAGGTAAGAATTTTCTTTTTTTATACTGCACACTAAAATATTGTTCTCACTGCTTCATAACAGAGTGCATCTATGAAAAATTGTAAATTCCCTGTAGTACAGCAGCCTAGTAACTTTTGAGAAATGTCAATGCATCTGGCAACATGTTTAAACTATGGGCACTCTGCCAAGGTAATGCTCAGTTGACACTTGGTAGTTACAGACAAAACATTGTGAAAAGGGTCACCTCACTTCTCGTCAATAATCTGAACAGATGCACTCTGGTGTGATTCTTGGTATTTTGGTAATGGGGTGGTAAGAAAAACTTGAGAAAGGATCAAATTAAGGTTGTAACAATGCAAGGTACAGAGACCAGTGAAAGAAATAGCAAGGATTGTAAGTGTTATGAGATGTGTGCAGAAGTGGATAAGAAAGTTTCGTGAAGGTGGCAGGGTGGCAACACCAGAACATAAGAAGAGGCCAGGGCAAGGATGCAAGACATTATTATTACACATGGTGTATGTTATGAAATGTCAAGTAGATGCCTGTCCTTAAATAACAGCAAAGGAATTAAAAGAACAAAACTCCCAGGTGCTTGGCCATGTTTCTGTCAGGGCTGTGCACTGCTACCTACATGATGACCCTGAGTTTCACAGACACCATGCTCTCCAAGAAACCCCACACCACCTTTATGCATCAAGAACTTAGTGTTGTATTTGCCTAAAAATTTCTTTAGTGAGGTATGAAAAAATGGCAGCAAGTGTTGTGGATCAATGAAAAGTGATTTTTCAGTTTCCTTTAATCATGACAAGCATGTGTACATGCACACTTGAGAAAATCTACCTTTAATTATTCCGATACTATTGAATATATATTTTTCTCCCATATGCTATTTCAAAGAATAATTATGTGGGTTTGTTATGCGCTAGACATAAAAATTATTATAGCTTTTAAGATGTAAATAATTAATAAAAGGTAGGTGTTGCCATATGGACACGCTAGGGTAATTCTTGTACAGATATTTCTTTTCAGGCCTCTTACAGTGAACGAAGCTTTGGACATTTTAGAGGATGAAGATGAGTTCTTTGATGTATATATGGAACCCCCTGATGTTCGTGAGCTTACTGATGAAGATTCTGCAAGTGAAGAGGATGAACAACCAGAAAGACTTTGTGGGAACCAACTTTTGGCTGGAGCAGAAATTCGCCGTCGTGGTGTAGCAGATGTCGGCAAATCTGACGATGATGAACCTCACACGGAAACCGCCAGACCCCCCAGTAAGAAGGCAAAAAAAATCCGTCAAGAACCTCTAAAATGGATAATAGGAGAGAAAATAATGGATGGATTGCCTTTGTTTCCTGAGCCTGACTATAGCAAGTACAGAGATTTTTCTCCTACAGAACTCTTTGAGTTATTTTTTGATGAGGAACTTTTTGAGTTCATAGTTCAGCAGTCCAAGCTTTACTGTGCTTATAAAAACTGGCCAGACATCAGTGTCACTAAGGAAGAAATCAAAGTATTTTTTGGTATATTGATTGTGTCTGGATATAATCCCATGCCCAGTAAAGCCTCATTCTGGTCCTCTAGCCCTGATCTTCGTAATGAGGCTGTCTGTAATGCTATGCGCAGAGATAGGTTTGACAGGATTATGAGGTGTCTACATTTCAATGACAACACTAAGCTAGATGTAGAGGACAAATATACAAAACTTAGGCCCCTTATACAGCACCTTCAGAAACGATCTATGGACCATTTCATTCCCACCCAAGCAATTTCTCATGATGCGGCTATGGTCAAATATTTTGGCAAACATGGCTGTAAGCAGTCTATTCGCAATAAACCCATTAGGTTTGGCTATAAAGTCTGGTGCCAAAACACTGTTTCAGGCTATCTTGTTGCATTTGAACCTTATCAGGGAAAGTCACACAAAGGTAACATTGAATTGCAAGCTAAGTTTGGGAAGCCAGCAGCAACAGTTCTAGAACTGATTGATGAATATAGCACAGAGAAAAGGAATCTCTCTTACAGTTTCTATTTTGACAATTATTTTACTACAATACCACTGCTGATAGAACTAAAGGAGAGGGGGTACAATGGTACTGGAACAATTAAATCTAACACTGTAGGGAAGGACTGTCCTCTAATGCAATCCAAAGCAATGGAGAAAAAAGAGAGAGGCTATTTCATGAGTGCGACAGCATCAGACAAGAACGAATCGGTAGTATTATCGCGGTGGAAAGATAATGCGGTAGTAACTGTAGCCTCTTCCCTCTATGGTAGTGAACCAATTGGTTCTGTAGACAGATGGAGTAGAGTGGACAAAAAGAAAATAAAAGTCAGTATTCCTCATGGAATTAAAATGTACAACAAAGGTATGGGAGGGACTGATAGAATGGATCAAAACATAAATAAATATAGAATTTCAATAAAAAGCAAGAAATGGTGGTGGTCTTTGTTCACATGGATGTTGGACATGGCAGTCCATAATGCATGGCAACTATCGAAAGGACAAGGCAGTGCACTAACACAACTGCAGTTTCGTCGAGAAATTGCTGCTTGCTACCTAAATCAGTTTGGAATTTTACCCAAAGGTAAAGGAAGAAAATCGACTACTCTTCCAGCACAACATTTTGTAAGATATGACAACTTAGGACATCTTGTTGAACCTGTCCAGGATAACAAAAAAAGAAGGTGTGCAAATACTGGTTGTACTTCAATTGGCCGAACTCAGTGTTCAAGATGTAATGTGGGATTGTGTGTGAAGTGTTTCAGAGATTACCACACTAAGTAAGGAAATAGACTTATTTTACAATTATAGTGTGCAATGGCAAACTTGGCACAATGAATATATTTTCATGCAATTCTTAGCTATTTCTACTTATTTTTTATTTGCAGAAATCACGGTTAAAATATTTTGTAAACATGAAAATGAATAAAACGTTGGTTTTGTATACCTAAGACTTTTTTGTACTCGTATTATCCTAGCGTTGCCATATGGCAACATTGAATAACTTATGAACCATTATGACTAAAACCAAATAATTTACAGAATCAGTTTACAATACTATAGCAAACCTACACACAAAATATAAATTGATTTGAAGAAAAAAAAATGAAAACAAAAATTTCGGAGGCAAAGGGTTAAGACTGAAAAGTATCCTGATTTATTGATGATGCAAGCCTACTTCAGCTATCATGGTGTGGAAAATAGTGTTTTTTGCTAAGAAATGAGAACATGAATCAGAACAAGTGTCTTGAAGCCTTCCTCTTGAAGGAGTTCAGTCATAGGTAGGTGGAAATACAGAAGCAGACAGGGATTTTCAGAGTTAACCAGAGAAATAGATGAATGATTTAGAATACTGGCTAATTCTTGCATTAGAGAGGTGGGCAGAATAGGGATGAGAGAAAGAAGAAAGTCTTGTGCAGTGAGGCTGTTGGAGGAGGGGAGGCATGCAGTTAGTAAGATCAGAAGAGCAGTTAGCATGAAAATAGCAGTAGAAGATAGCAAGAGATGCAAATATTGCAGTGATGAGAAAGAGGCTGAGGACAGTCAGTTAGAGGAGAAGAGTTGATGAGATGAAAAGCTTTTGATTCCACCCTGTCTAGAAGAGCAGAATGAGTGGAATCCCCCCCCCACCAAGACATGTGAAGCATACTCTTACCACAGGATGTTGCAGGAGAATAATTTCCATGTCTAACGTCCCACAGAACTTCTTGGTTTCTCACTTTTTTTAATAATAAGTAAATAAGATCACTAGGCCACTCCATAGAGACCAGTATTCAGTGGTGTTTCTGAAAATGGTGTGCCAAAACAACGATAGTCAAATGAAGATTGGGTGATTAACAATATTTAATAAGACAATACACTTCTAGTCCTATTTCAATACTTAAAGTGTATTTAAATAGGTTTTAAAAATACTTTAATGTGCTTAAGTTTTTATCTTTATTGTAAATTTTATTGTCATGTACTATAGTTCTTCAGTTGTCTTCCTTTGGATGCTCTTCCTTCAAACAGAACTGTATTCTTGAAACTCTTGTCTCATCACTGATAGAGTTGGATTTTGTCCCAACTTGGACAAAATCCAACTCAGCTGTGTAGATCCAGGGTTTCTGTTGACTAGTGTAACAGAGGTGATAGTGTCTGGCATGTAGGTGTACATTCCTCACTCTCTCTCAATCTAAACTTTCCAAACCTTGGTTTAACACAGCCTGTTCTCATGCCAGACATGATAGATACCGTATTTGATGGCTCATAAGACGCACGGGCTCATAAGACGCATCCAGTTCTGGCATGTATTGAAATAGAAAAAAACAAAAATTAACAGATTTAGGCTATCGATATGAAGTCAAGGAATTCAAGCGACATTTGAAGACTCTCACGTGCATTTAGATCACTATTAGATACCAATACTCAGCATTTAAAAGTTTAATTTATGCTAGCAGCTTACTTGTTCTTTTTGGGGTTTTGTTGAGGCTGTGATGGCCGTGACATCACAGCCTGGCGTCCCAAAGGTGTGGTATACAGGTAGTGTTTCAGACTAGATACAGTGGAGCTGGTTGGATTTCTGGAGTCAAATCTTGGTAAGGTTGCGGGCCTTGAAAGCCAGAACGTAATGGTTCGGTTGAGGGTATTGAAAGACAAGATTGTACCAATCCTGCTGACGTGTAAACACAATCTTCTTATTGGTATTTTAGTTGGGGCCATGCAGACTGTGATGTCACAGCCTCTAGTGCCCAAAAGGTGTGGTAAGCAGGGGAGTTTCAGTCTTAATGCGGTTCAGCTGAATGTAAACATTAACTGCACCTAGCTCTTGGCGGCACCATTAACTGAGGGACTACAGTGATAATAAAATTTTTTCATACTTTATTTTTTAGCATCTTTCACATGTAATTCTTATGCAGTATTTTAGTACATTTTCAAAGCCAAAGGATGTGTAAAAGCAGACTTACTAACTTTATTTTCTAAAGTGTATTTTACTTGAAATATTATTTCATTCATCATAAAATTTAGTACAATTGTATCTTTTAATTCGTATTCAAATCACAACAAATTCATAATATTCACTTTGAATACCTTGCACAAATTACTATAGTTTACCTACTACATTTTATTCAAATTCAAATCCGTGAAAATAAATTAGTTTTATTCTTAGAAGTTACAAAAGTAAAAAACCAAATCTGAAGTGTTTCATTCCTTTTTTTAATTCAAATAAATTTTCGTGCAAATAAATTGATCTTATTCATTCTGAAATCTTACACAACAAAACTAAAGAGTTTTTAATTCAAATTCATGAAAATAAATTGATTTTATTCATTCTGAAATTTGCTTAGCACAACTGTAGCATTTTTATTCACATCCAAACCCTACAAAATCATTGTCACTGTCATCAGTACTGCATTCCTCAAGCTCACCAGAATCACTACTAGAAGTAGAAGAGTCACTGCCTTCGTATAGAAGGTCATCCTCTGTGCCCTCAAGATCATTACTGATGCCACATTTCTTGAATGAAAGCACCACTGTCTCTGTTTTTACTTTATCCCAAGCAATTTTTACCCACTGGCAAACCTGGGCTATTGTAGGCTTCTTGATGAAGCCCGATGGTGTTTTGTCATGTTGCGGGAGTCTCATCCACGCGTTCCACTGCTCACGCATATACACCTTGAAAGGTTTGTTTATGCAAACATCAAGTGGTTGCAACTGGCATGTTAGTC
Source organism: Scylla paramamosain (assembly GCF_035594125.1). Classification (NCBI taxonomy): domain Eukaryota; kingdom Metazoa; phylum Arthropoda; class Malacostraca; order Decapoda; family Portunidae; genus Scylla; species Scylla paramamosain. The sequence goes on along the minus strand of NC_087151.1, from coordinate 7,699,416 downwards.
CACCAGGTATTACAGCCACTTTTGTGTTTAGATTGTGTACTCTGTTCTTGGTAGCCTGAGTTAAATGAGCCCTAAATTGATCCCACACAAGAAGTGATGTTTTTTTTATAAGTCTCCCAGGACGCCGTGACCATACTTTGTCAAGCCACAGCTTCACACCATCCTCATCCATCCAGCCCTTAGGATGAACATGAATAAAGATACCTGGTGGAATGCTTTCTTTGGGAAAGGTTTTCCTCTTGAATATGAGGAAAAGTGGTAATTTAGTGCCATCAGCACAACAAGCCAGTACTGCTGTAAAATGAGTTTTCTCATGGCCTGAGGTTTTAATAGTCACAGTCTTAGAACCTTTAAAATCAACTGTTTTATTAGAAGGCACATCAAATGACAGTGGTACTTCATCCATATTTGCAATTTGTCCCATTTCAAAATGGGTGTCCTTTCTGAGATTTATAACGTATTTATGAAACTCAAGAATTTTGTTTTCATATGCCATAGGCATTTTTTGTGATATTTTTGTTTTAGTTCGCATTGCTAATCCATTCCTTTTCATAAATCTATAACACCAGCCCTCATTACCACCAAAATCATCATAGCCTTTGGCAGTTGCCCTTTCTTTAGCTTCAAAAATTATTTGTTTAGTTGTTACTATTGCACCCTGATTCCTTTGATCAACAACCCAAGCCTTCATCTCCTCTTCCAGTTCCACCCATTTAGCTTTCTTTGTGCGAAGACCATGTTTTGATTTCACAGCTTTCTGAAGTTCTTCCTCTTGTTTTCGCCAAAAACGAATCATTTTCTCAGTTGGAGGTGGACCAAAATGCCTAGCAGCAGCTCTGTTGCCGTTTTCCTTAGCATATTGTATTACTTGTAGCTTGTATGCAATTGTGTAATTGTGTCGTTTTTTTGACTCCATCATGTTGTGTAATAAAATCTGGAAGTTTTAAACACTCTTGCATAAGCTATTACATGAATATTATGCAGATCATCACCTCAAGCCAGCCTATCCCATGACACTCAATTCCTTTATAGAAGAAATATTCGTTCTCAAGGTGTATTAGTCTATTTTCATAAAAGAAAAGTTTCTCTAGCTTCAATCTTTTTCATATGTATGCAAAGCAAGAATGTTAAAAAGATAGGTTCAATTTTAATTGTATGAAAGTGTGGCTATTGTCTTACCTCAATCAGTAACGGCGTCACACTCGGTGTCACCGAGTACGTCACGTCGGAGCGCAACCGACCGCGTTTGTTTTGAAAAACGTGGTGCACCATCTCCACCTTGCCAGAACCTTCTCCACAAATCCAACCAGCTCCATCACATCTAGTCTAATATTATAATTGGATACCTCACCTTTGGGGCATCAAACATCACAACCTACACTGCCCCAACAAAACTCCAAGAAGAAGTGGTGCATGGTTAAGCAAATTCTTCCTGACTGGTCAAAGTCTATGTGGATTACCAGTAAGTATGAGATACTACACATTGGTACCTTGAAAGAAAGAGCATTTTGTGGCGTACTACCAATCATGACTTTATTTAGTTGTGCAAAGACATCTGTGGTTTGAATTTAGAGCCTCTGTTGCCGTAGACTTGTAACCTATTACTGCCTCAAAGTTGGACCTTTGCCTCATTGGACGCAGGCTAATTTACTGACCCTTTTTCTGAGAAAAAAGTAGCGTCTTATGAGCCATCAAATACGGTAGGTGGCCCACAAAAGGTACTTGAGCATTCCATCACCTGAGTCTCATGTAGTTTATAAATCTGTCCAGAATCATGCCAAGTATGTTCTCCAACTAACCAAAAACTTCTTCATTAATAGCATGTGTCAAAATCTTTCAAGGTCTAACTCGCTTCATGACCTCTAGTATTTGGCCAAAACCTCTCCAATAACTTTACCGCTTCATTTTTCCCTCCTTTATTTCAACCTGATGGCACCATTGTCATCTCATCTATCTCTAAAGCTAAACTTTCTGTGCAAAATTTTGCTAAAAACTCCACCTTGGATTATTCAGGGTCTGTTCCTCTCCTACACCCTCTGACTACTTCATGTTACCCATTAAGATCCTTTGCAGTGATGTTTTCCATGGATGTGATGGGGTCCCTCCTATTGTTCTTCAAAACTGTACTTCTTTTCCTAGTCAAACTCTGTCCAACAACTTCTACCTTTCCTTCCTGTTGGAAATTTGCCTACATTCAGCCTGTTCCTGAAAAAGGATGGCTGCTCTATCTCACAAACTCCCATCCTATTGCTTTAATTTTCTGCTTCTCTAAATTTTCTGAATCAGTCCTCAACAGGAAAATTCTTAAACATCCATCACTTCACAACCTTCTATCTAATTTCTAGTATGGGTTCCATCAAGACTGTTCTACTGGTGATCTGGCTTTCTTTACTGAGTCTTGGTCATCCTCTTTAAGGGATTTAGGGGATTTGGTGAAACTTTTTGCTGTTGCCAAAAGCTTTGATTTCCAAACTACTCTCCTACTGCTTCTATCCTTCTCTCTGTAACTTCATCTCATATTTTCTTACTGACTGATCTATTGCTGCTGTGGTGGACAGTCACTGTTCAGAGTTTATTAACAGTGGTGTTCCTCAGGGCTCTGTTGTGTCACCCACTCTTTTCTTAGAATTCATCAATGATCTAAACAAAACTTCTTGTCCTATCCACTCCTATGCTGATGATACCACCCTGCACTTTTCCACAACTTTTCATAGACATCCAACCTTCAGGAAGTAAACAGTTCATGCAGGGAAGCCACAGAATGCCTGACTTCTGATCTTTCTAAAATTTTTGATTAGGGCAGAGGAAACTTAGTATTGTTCAGTGCCTCAAAAACTCAATTCCTCCATCTATCAACTCAACACAGCCTTCTGGATAACAACCCATTTTCTACACTGAATATCCTCAGTCTGTCCTTTACTTATTATCTAAACTGGAAATTTCACATCTCATCTCTAGGTAAAACAACTACCAAGTTTGGTGTTCTGAGTCATCTCCACCAGTTTTTCTCACCCATCCCCCTAACCCCCAGCTGCTAACTCTGTGCAGGGGCCTTATCTGTCCATATATGGAGTATGCTTCACATGTATGGAGGCATTCCACTTATACTGACATTTAAGACGGGGTTGAATCAAAAGCTTTTCATCTTACCAGCTCCTCTCCTCTGACTGACTGCCTTCAGCCTCTTTCTCATCACCTCAGTGTTAGTATCTTCAGGACAGGGAGAAAGTAGAAAGAATAAATATAAGCAGCAAGGGTGAGAAGTGAGTGAAGAATTAGGAGAGAGGAAGTACTGAGAAATAAGTATTCTCTTTTCCTGTCCTCCACTCTTCTAAATTTTTCCTCCATCCATCCTTCCCATATATGCTCCTTCCATCCATTTTCATTCTCAATCAGTCTCATTCAAATTAGCAATCCTCTGGATGGAAGGAGGGAGGGAATGGTGAGGGAAGGATGGAAGAGAGAGAGAGAGAGAGAGAGAGAGAGAGAGAGAGAGAGAAACACACACACATATGCATGCATGGTTTTAGATGTGATAGTAGTACTGCGCCGCCATAGTGCTGCATCACACCAAATGTGAGGACAAAACACACACTCTTAGGGATTTTGGTGATAATTTTGCTGTTGCCTTAGACCAGAGGTCGGCAGCCCAGAATTAGAGAAGAGCCACTTTCTTCAGACTTGACAGGAACACAGTGCTGCTGGAGCCACAGCGTAAAATCTATTACAAATGTAGATTACGAAACCTAATAAATTTCCTCTATACGAAAGTTAAGTAATGTAACCATAGACAAAATAATCATACAAATTGTACTGTAGTAGTAGTAGTAGTTATAATATTAATAATAATAATGTTATTAATAATAATAATAATAATAATAATAATAATAATAATGATAATAATAATAATAATAATAATAACTAATAATAATAATATTATTATTATTATTATTATTATTATTATTATTATTATTATTATTATTATTATTATTATTATTAATGATGATTATATCAGTAGTAATAGAAGCTGTCATAAAATAAACTAATATAATAATTAAGTACATAAGAACATAAGAAATAAGGGAAGCTGCAAGAAGCGACCAGGCCCACACGTGGCAGTCCCTGCATGAAACACACCTACCTACTTCCATCTGCTATCCCCATCCATAAACTTGTCTAATCTTCTCTTAAAGCTCTCTAGTGTCCTAGCACTAACTACATGATTACTGAGTCCGTTCCACTCATCTACCACTCTATTTGAGAACCAATTTTTTCCTATCTCCTTCCTAAACCTAAATTTTTCAAGCTTGAACCCGTTATTTCTTGTTCTACCCTGGTTGCTGATCCTAAGAATTTTGCTTACATCTCCCTTGTTATAACCCTTATACCACTTAAAGACTTCTATCAGGTCCTCTCTTAACCTACATCTCTCTAAAGAATGTAAATTTAACAGCTTCAACCTCACCTCGTAAGGAATACTCCTCATCCCCTGTATCCTTTTAGTCATTCTCCTCTGTACTGATTCTAATAGACCTATATCTTTCCTGTAATGTGGGGACTAGTAGAAAGACACTCATTTAACTTTATAATTCTGTGATGGCAGCAAGTGAACAAATATGGTGTATTATTTTTCAGACATGTTAAGTGTACTTACTATATCAGTATCTGGTCACCATGATGAGTTTAAACTGGAGAGAGAGAGAGAGAGAGAGAGAGAGAGAGAGAGAGAGAGAGAGAGAGAGAGAGAGAGAGAGATTAATGAAGAAAAGAAATGGATGGAAATGTTAGAGAGAGAGAGAGAGAGAGAGAGAGAGAGAGAGAGAGAGAGAGAGAGAGAGAGAGAGAGAGAGTCTTAATTAATGTGATTTCTGGTCCTGTGTTTCTTTGGAGATGCTCAATGCTTGGCAAATATGTTTGTTTTTTATGACGTTCATGCTAGAAAACATTTGTTCACACAGGTGAGTAGATCCAAAAATAGAGAGAATGCCAAAGGCATATCTTTTCATGTGTGTGTAAGTGTCTGGTAAGGAATTCCACACCATACACAATTTGATGGCCTTTTTGTAGCCCAGACAATTCATTCAATTTGTGTTGAAATGCCAGTGTAGCATGTTGTTTCTCCAGGTTTTCAATATTGGAGACCATACCTCTGAATTTTGAAGTCCATAAATCTTTTCCTTACAAATCAGCTAATTCCAGTTCTAGTTCTGCTTGATTCACTCCAGTAAAAGCTAAAAAATTGAGTGAGTCTGTATCTGCATCTAGGGGGTTGATCACAAATGACAATGTGGCCTTTTCTTTTCTGAATTCCTGAAAATGTCCTTCAAAGGATTTTTTTTCATTTTTATTAGTGCATTTTTAATGATATCAATATCCAGCTCAAAGTCTGTTCCTTCTCCAAATTGCTTTAATAAAGGAAAGTGAATCAGAGAGCCTCTCTCAACATCTCTAACAAACAAAGATAGTTTTCATTCAAAGGAAAGGACTTCTTCCAAAAGCATCAGAGCAGTGTTTCCCTTTCCTTGTATTTTCCTGTTGAGCTCATTTAAATGTGAAGTGATATCTACCAAGAAGTGAAACTTCTGTAGCCATTCAGGATTTGTAAGGTATGCATATTCATGGTGGCCTTTCTCCTCCAGAAATTTCTTCACTTCCTCAAGGCATGCTGCAAAATGTGCAAGCATTTGAACCCTAGAAAGCCAACAGACTTTGTTATGTAAGAGGAGGTCTGAATGCTCGAAATTGACTTCTTCCAGAAGTTCATGAAACTGTCGGTGGTTTAAGCCTTTTGCCATTATTTTGTTAATTTTCATGACTAACTCCATTACTTCAGGGAACTCTGATGGGCAAGAATGTGCACAATGCCTCTTGGTGAATGATGCAGTGAAATGATATTACTTCATGATTCAGCTCTTGTTTTAAGAGAGAAACAAACCCCTTATGTATACCTGTCATACTTGGTGCACCATCAGTTGCAACAGAAATAATGTGGTTGGTCTGAATTCCTTTTTTCTTAAGGCAGGTTATAATTGCTGAAAATATATCCTCACCTCTAGTTTAACCAGTGAGAGGCAACAAGTCAATGAGTTCTTGTAGACCTTCAGAGTTGACATACCTTCCAAGAAGAGAAACTTGTGCAATGTCATCAACATCACATGACTCATCACAAGCAATTGAAAAGCCACAGGCTGAATTGATGTTCACAATTTGCTGATTGGTGATGTCTTGTGCAAGTTTCAATGCTCTGTCCCTCAGCGTTTTAGCAGACAATGGCACATTCTTAATTTTTTAAATTATTTCATCCTTGTATTTTAATTCTGAACAGATGCATTGCTGCATTGATGAAACAATCTTTTATATATTCACCATCTGTTAAAGGCTTTCCATGTTTTGCTATCTCATGACTTACCACAAAACTGGCAGTAGTTGTATCATTGGAGGACATCACCCATTTCGCGAATACATTGTGACTCCTCTTTGCTCTGAGCTGCAGTTCCTCCAGAGCTTTCTTTCTGGCATCTCCAACTGGATAATTTTCAGCTAAGTCACTGTGTTTTCTCTGAAAATGCCTCTCAAGGTTGGATTTTTTTTATTGTTGGCCAGTTCTTCACTGCATATGAGGCACAAAGGTGCCCTCTAGAACTCTGAACAAATGCAAAATGCTTGATCCATTCACTCCTAAACTCTCTATTTTCATCTTCAATTTTCCTCTCCTCGATGCCATTTCTCCAGTAATTGATTACATCTTAATATCTTTCACTGAAGAAAAGGTCATAATAGCAGTAGCAAGAGTAGTAGTAGTAGTAGCAGCAGTAGTAGTAGTAGTAATATAGTTTTTTTTTTTTTATGTAGGAAGGACACTGGCCAAGGGCAACAAAAATCTAATAAAAAAATGCCCACTGAAATGCCAGTCCCATAAAAGGGTCAAAGCAGTGGTCAAAAATTGGTGGATAAGTGTCTTGAAACCTCCCTCTTGAAGGAATTCAAGTCATAGGAAGGTGGAAATACAGAAGCAGGTAGGGAGTTCCAGAGTTTAGTAGTAGTAGTAGTATAATAGTAATAGCAGCAGCAGTAGTTCTGGTATAGTATTAGCAGTGGTAGTAGTAATGATAGTAGTAATAATAGTAGTAGTAGTAGTACTGGTATAGTAGTAGTAGTAGTAGTAGTAGTAGTAGTAGTAGTAGTAGTAGTAGTAGTATAGCAGTAGGAGGAGGAGGAGGAAAAAATAGCTGTCCTAGTAACTATGGGAATACATTTTCACTGAATGAGATGCCTGCCTACACTGCCAGGCAGTGTTGGGCAGATGCTGGGGTGGTTGGATCTCTCTCTCTCTCTCTCTCTCTCTCTCTCTCTCTCTCTCTCTCTCTCTCTCTCTCTCTCTCTCTCTCTCTCTCTCTCTCTCTCTCTTTCTCTCTTTCTCTCTTTTCTACGTGTCCTACAATAACTTAGACAATATTATGTAGGTGGCAGGAGCCGCACATGTTTCTTGAAAGATCCACACGCAGCTCCAGAGCCACAGGTTACCGACCTCTGCCTTTGACATATCATAGATATGTGTAAGGCATAAAGTCTGGCTCAAAACTTTGATTTCCAAACTACCCTCCTGTGTTTTCTATCCTTCTCTCTGTAATTTCATCTCAAGTTTCCTTTCTGACTGTTCTATTGCTGCTGTGGTAGACGGATACTGGTCTTCTCCTAAATCTATTAACAGTGGTGTTCCTCAGAGTTCTGTCCTGTCATCCACTCTCTTCCTATTATTCGTCAATGATATTCAAAACCAAACTATATGTCCTCCCCACTCTTTTGCTGATGATACTACCCTGCACTTTTCCATGTCTTTTCATAGACTTCCAACCCTTCAGGAACTAAGTAGTTCACCCAGGGAAGCCACAGAATGCCTGACTTCTGATCTCTCTAAAATTTCTTATCGGGGCAGAGCAAACTTAGTATTGTTCAATGCCTCAAAAACTCAGTTCCTCTATCTATAAACTCGAACAACCTTCGAGACAACTATCCCCTCTTCTTCAATGACACTCTATATTGAACATTCTTGGTCTGACCTTTACTTGTAATCTAAACTGGAAACTTCACATCTCATCTCTAGCTAAAGCAGCTTCTATGAAGTTAGACATCCTTTGCCATCTCTACCAATTTTTCTCATCCCCCCTTACACCCTAGCCTCTCCTCCTGCTGCACCCTTCCTGCACAAGAGTTAACCAGTATTCTCATCACTCATCCCTTTCTCTGGTAAACTCTGGAACTCACTGCCTGCTTCTATATTACCCCCTTCCTCTGACTTGAACTCTCAAGAGGAAGGTGTCAAGACTTTTTTTTTTTTTTTTCTGACATCTCACTTATCCTCTGTTTTTATTATTCTATCTGACATCTCAATGGGGACTGGCATTAAGTTGGCCTTTCTTTTTATTAAATATTTTTGTCGTCCTTGACCTGTGGTCATCTAATATGACAGACACACACATTACAATTTTTTATTCCATAACTTTATGATGAAACATAATAAAAAAATTTTACACAAAACTTCCTCATAAAATGGGGGTGCATCTTATGCAGAGGTGCATCTAATATGCTGGCAAATATAGTATTTATCCAGAGAGGTTGTATTGAATGAATTTAGTGGCATGGAACTCATCAGAAGATATTGTTTAGACTGTGCAGGTAATCTCTGTCACTGATTTAGTGAGGGGGGGCCTTAAAGAGTGACACAGAGGAGAAACCAACTTAATGGCAAAATGAAGGTGATCATAACACTTGGACATCTTGCTGCTGGGAAAAGCTATTGGGAAAATGCAGTTGTGCAGTAGTGATGGCCTTGTGGGTCACCGATAGAGCCACACAGGATTACTCCTGAGATAGCCAAAACCTGTTTGTTTTGCATTGAGGCTCTTCAACAGGATCACATTTACCTTATTTCAAATTTTTAAGTAGTCTTACCCACTTTTATTGAAATATATAAAAAATGAGAGATATTTATAGAAACTGTAAATTAATAATGAATGGCAGCTTTTGCTTTGCCTTTTAATATTTAAAATTTAGTAACTTGGTTCGAGAACCAAATTATGACATGGCAACTGAAGCAGTTAGGAGTTCAAAATTTTGTTTGAAAACTAATTTGTTTGAAAAGGGAGGTGCTCAATAACCAAGGTTCCACTATATAAGCCTGAGTGAATTTCATACCATGGCTAAACAAGGCCTCAATATGCATGTAAGCATAGAACATATTCCACATAGAATAACCTGTACTTACACCTCTAGCAATATTTGCAGAAAGTTGTGTTACACCCTCTACACTGATCTTGATTTTCTGTAATTTTATGGGGAAAAAGAAGGATAAAAAAAAGAAAAAAAGAAAAAAACAGACATCTCCTTTAAGGAGGTGCACCAATTACTTATTCAGATTTTCAATATTCATGGATTTCGCTGTTGTCTTGTCCACACAAATGTTGAGGGCTGTCTGTAAGTGTAGTAAATTTCTTTTAACAGTACAATCTGTTTAGATTATATTTTTATAATTTCAGAGAAAATTATCAGTTTATGGATGAAGTGAAAGAAGAAATTGATATTAAGATAGAAGAGGAGGAAGTGCCATCACCAGATGACTCTCTGATGCTCTGTAGTCAAGAAAGACCATCATTGAAGGAAGACAGAGGTAAAAAAAGGTAAGCAGATTTCTTTGGCTACTGATGCCAGTTTTTTGGTCTGCTGTCAGATGGTGAGGTTGTCCATTCTGGTGTCTCTTCATAATCAATGGTATAGCAAAGTGGGTTGGAGGTGTTGGCCTGTCCCAGGCAGGGGAGGTGATGAGATTCACTTGGCTCAACCTGACCAGAAGTCAAACTGAACTCAAAACAGGATTACCCTTAAATCACATGCTCAATAAAATTATCGAGCTATTTTTTGCTTATATAAAGTACCGTATTTGATGGCTCATAAGATGCACCGTTTCTCCCCCCCCAAAAAAAAGTCTCAGGAAATGGGCCTGCGTCCTGTGAGGCCAAGGTTCAGCATTGAGGCAGTGGTTGGTGGTAGGTCTATGGCAACAGAGGCTCTAAAACAGGGGTGGGCAACCCTTGACATGCGTGCCAAACATGGCACGTCGATGACTTGTTTCTGGCACACAATAGCACAGGCTACCATAACAGCAGCCACAAAGCTTATATATATTTAGCCGTACAACAATTAAAATTTAGAGATTATTAGAGCATGTAAGCATTACTCAAACATATTAGCAGATATTACATAATGTATAGGTCACTGGGAAGTCAAGGAAAGCTGGCGTTATCTTGAAATTATAGTGAAGTTGTTGGAGTGTTTTCACATGTTTTGGTGGGGTTAACATTAGAAAATTTATTTAGAAAGCCAAGGGCACTACTTCTTGGGGTGATGGAAAGAAGCTTATCAGAATAAGGATGGTTTCCCTTCAAGACCTCAATCGTCTTCTGCCTTTAGTTGAATACAGGTGTGTGTTGCTCTCTCTCCGGGACTTGTGATTTTTTTTCAACTAGATTCATGTGGTAAGACCAAAATTGATATACAGTATATTTTTTATTTATAATGTTTATTACTACTAATCAGTCGTCTTCTGGGTTTGGTTGAATACAGATATGGAGTAAATAAGACCACAAAAACACCAATTTCCGCCCATCCCGTTTATTTTGAAAATGAAAGACCTTAATTCTTCAGTTTAATAACATATAGTTATGATAATAATTAGAAGTATGTTTTCTTTATATTAAATTGATGTATGTTTTTTATTTTTGACCCAACATATAGTGAGATTTAAATGAATAGATTGTGATTAAATTTTGGGGGAAATTATTTTAGGCCGTGTATTGAATATTAGGCTACTGTATATTCATATTTAGAACATTTTTTTTAGGCCCCGAGCACACTAGCCACTCTGTGGCACCACAAGTGGCCGCGCAAAGTGGCGGGCCAGAGCACACTAGCCACTTTTTAGAGCTTGGACACACAGGGCGGTTGCAACCGCGGCGGCTACCGAGCGTTTCACGCTGGCATTGTCCACACAAGGCGTTTTGTACTGCAGCGGAACCGCGGCGGTTGACCCACTGTTATTTTTTTCACCTGAATTTTTACTTGGCAGTGTCACGATGGATGTGGAGGAAGTAGCATGCGTTTGGTTGCTACATCGCCGCTTGAAACGGCGCAAGCAGAGGCAAAGACAACATTGGATTCATCCGATTCTACATGATAGACTTACGCACGGCTTGTTTACCACCTTGTACCCTACCTTGAGAGAGCATGAACCAAAGTTTTTCAATTACTGTAGAATGTCGGTGAAATCATTTGATGACTTGCTGGAACTAATCAAGGAGGACATATCTTCAACCAACACCATGATGAGGGATTCCATCTGCCCAGAAGAGAAACTCGTCATAACATTAAGGTGAATACTTTATTATAAGTTGTTGTTGTTGTTCATAATACAAAACAAAGAAAAAAGTTACATATAAATTTCCAGTTGCCAGTACATTGGATACAAATACTAATTTTTTAAATGAAAATACAGAGCAAGAAAAAATGACCATTCACTTTATTTTATAACACAAGTAGCCCATCTGCTTTCTCCGTGGCACGCATAGGCTACGTATTTAGGATTGCTGTCAGTGAACAAATTAGTCAAACATTTCAATATAGTCTGACTGTGTATCAGAAGCTTGGCTTACAGTTCCTGGTGAAGGAGCTGGAAGTGGTGTTAGTATGTTATTTGTGTTGTATCCTGATGTACTTCGTTGTATATTCTGGTGTGTCTGGTGGCCTGGTTGAGAGCCAGAAACTGTGTAAGGTTGTGAATGATGAGGGTTTCCTGAGTAATGATATGGGTATGACTGATTAATATAGGTGTGTGGATTGTTGAGTGTTTGAGCACGATGAACAATATGTAACAGTTCAATTTTCGTCATCAAGCGGTTATTTTCTGGCACTTTTTTCAGTTCGCTATAGAGTGACAAGCAAAAGAGTTTATCTTCATCATTCTGTTGCTCAGTTTCCATCTGCCTTGCCAATAAACTCCTTTCCAAAATATTAGCAATATGCAAATCGCCTGAATTGAACTTCACTTTTTTCTTTGCTGGTGTGATTTCCGCTCTATGATGTTCTGTTGTGTCAATATCATCTTGTGCTTCTTCCTCTCCATCAATGTTGCTAGTAGTTTCGTTGCTAGCGACTGAACTTTCCAAAAATTGTAACCTCCTGAAATATATGTAGGTGCCGCTTTTTCCCTTTGACCCAGATGGAAGACTCTTTTGTTTTTTCATTTCCTTCGAGAAGGAATCCCTCAAATTTTTCCACTTTTTCTGCAAGACCAGGCCTGAAAAGTCATATGAATACAGTATAATATGGAATGCAGAAAATAAAAGATAAAAAGGAAGAGAAGGAAAAATAAGTGTGTGTGTGTGTGTGTGTGTGTGTGTGTGTGTAGGAGAGAGAGAGAGAGAGAGAGAGAGAGAGAGAGAGAGAGAGAGAGAGAGAGAGAGAGAGAGAGAATTATATGGAAAGTTCTTCTTTTGTTATTTTTCTCTGTAGGTACTTGGCCACGGGATGCTCGATTGCTGACTTGCATTATGGGTACCGGCTTGGGAAATCAACCCTCGCAGGCATATTGCGGCAAGTATGTGAAGCGATATGGGCAAGAATGAAGACAATGTGCATGCCAGAGATGACGAAGGAAATGTGGGAAGAAGTGGCAAAGGGATTTGAAAAGTATGCGAAATTCCCTAACTGCATAGGTGCTATTGATGGCAAGCACATTAGGCTAGTCCAACCTAAAGGTTCAGGATCTCTGTATTATAATTACAAGTTATTCTTTTCAACTGTGTTGCTAGCAGTATGTGATGCCAATTTTTCATTTATATATGTGGATATAGCTGCATATGGAAAAAGCAGTGATTCAGCAATTTTTACAGAATCCTTACTTTACAAAAAGCTTGTGGAAAATACTTTGGATGTACCAGAGCCAAAACCTATTTCCAGTGTTGAGACAGTATGCTACCCTCATGTAATTGTTGGAGATGAGGCATTTGGCATTATGGAGAATGTTATGAGACCCTACAGTGGAAGACATCTGACATACAGGAAAAAAATTTTCAACTATAGATTGTCAAGGGCACGTAGGTACATTGAATGTACTTTTGGTATCATGGCTAATAAGTGGCGCATACTCCATAGACCTCTCAATGTTAACATTGACTTTGCAGAAAACATAATAAAGGCATGTTGTATATTACATAACTATGTAAGAGCTAGAGAAGGTTACAGGTACGAAGACACACTCTATCGTGCACCACTCGTAGGTCTACGTGAAGGTAATGTCCCAAGAGGAGGTGGGTCTGCAACCTCAACCCGAGACAGATATGCAGATTACTTTGTAAATGAAGGCAAACTAGAATGGCAGGATAGAATGATTTAGGCAAGCAAGTTGTAATATATACGTAATAAAGTGTTCTTCAGTTACTCACCTACATTCTGTTTTTCCTTGATTTCTCCGTCAGGACAGAAAATGTCAGCGACTTCTTCCCAGTGTTTTTTCTTCATCACCCTGTCCTTGTAGTGGGGAGATTTCATGTCCCATATTGATGGGCGTTTTTCTATCTCATTGATAAATAAATCCGTATCAAAATGATCCCGCTCCATAACGTCTACCTCAGCAGTACTGCAGTGACTGAGTGGTATTACCTAACGTGATTCATCAGGCAAAGCCCAAGGTTGCCGTAGTAACGCACATCGTGTTATCTCATTGGCTGGCGCACAACCAATAGCGTCGCCCAATGCCTTCAAACCGAGCGGCGCGCCGCCCTGTGTGTGCGATGTAATATGTCTGTATGTATCTCGACACGCTGGCCAACCACGCGGTTGCGAGGTCCCCGTCGGTTCCGCCGCGGTTACCAAACCGCTGCGGTTACATGTGAACGATTCCATAGGCTATCATTGAAAATGTAACCGAGCGGTTGCAACTGCTCGGTTACAACCGCCCTGTGTGTCCAAGCTCTTAGAGCCACAAGTTGCGACCACATGTGGTTATGTTTTGAATACCTGGCCACATTTGGTCGCCACACCGATATCACTACATCTCAGTTTCAGCATGGACTCTGAGGAAGAGGCACTGTCACTGCTTATACTTCTGCGATGTCGCCGCCGCCATCGTCGGAGAGCGCTATGGATGCACCCAATTACTGCTTCGAGATTGACCCACGGACAGTTTTACATGATAATGAGTGACTTAAGAGCAGATGATGATAAATTTTTTGACTACTTTAGGATGACCCAGGAAAGTTTCAACGAACTCTTGGCCATAATTGGCCCCCACATTTGCAAAGACAGTACACACCTAAGGAAGAGCATTCCAGCTGAGGAGAGACTTGCCATGACATTAAGGTATGTAAATAATACAATTATTTTTAGTGAGTTTATTCAACTGTATTTCAATGAAACTGTACTGCAATACAAAGCTATATTTCCTTTCCTATATCGCTAAGATTATGAATGCTTCCAATGATAATATTTGTGTTGTCACTTCAGTGTTTTGTTCACAAATTACTCATGACTGAATCATCCGACCATGGGGATACCACTGGTGTTTCAGATAGTTGTGCAGGTGATGGTGTACAGGGTAGTACGGGTTGGCTTTGAGGTACTGTTGATTGTGCATGCATGATGCTAGGAGCGAAATTGTGTGATGTATGACTCGCATGTGAATATGGACTTGGGACTGTTTGTTGATATGATGTAAAATACAGATGATTTGGATGTTGTTTATACCTCTTGATCACATTCATGATTTCAAGCTTAGCATCGAACTTGACACTCTCAGGAATACTCTTGAAGTCAGGCACCAGACCAAGAAGGAAATCTGTATCATGATTGTGAGGGATGCTTGCTTTCTTAGCTAAAGCTTCCAGAATAATCTTTTCATCTGCTTGTACAGTTGATTTCTTCCTTTTTACATTAGAAGTGGAAGGTGCAGGCTCTCCTGGGTTTTCTCATTCATCTCCCTGCACTGTAGTATCCTCGACACTTTCAGCTGCATGTGGTTTTGTTGTGCAAATATCTTGAAGAAAAGACAGCTGTTTGAAGTACAAATATTCCTTCCTCCCACTTCCTGCGCCAGATCCCGATTTTTCTTTCTTCGACAATGTCAATTCTCTTCTATAGGAGTCCCTCAAACTCTTCCATTTCCATTGTAGATCTGTAGCTGTAAGAAGATGTAAAGATTAGTTATAAAGTTATTAGTCTACACACTAGCTTCATCAAAAATAACTACATGAATAAAATTTCAATGATAGCACAACGTTTTCTCATGTATTATTATTATTTGTCGGGTTAAATTAAAGTCGCATCAAAATCTGAATAAAATGAGTTTCATGTTATAATATGTAACATCCTCTAGCGCAAGTAGTCCTATGCACTAGGTAGCCATACTTGCTATAAATAGCAGAGCATTTCTTTAGAAGTGGATATATCTCATTAACGGCTAATTTGCGGCAGAAATACCATAGAAGAAAGGTGTCTTAGAATTGTCTGAAGTATAAGAAAAACGATATTATAGTCCACTATCGAATATTGGGCAGTTCTATAAATTTACCGATTTTTAAATGTTCTTTTCAGGTTATTAGCAACAGGGTGTTCCTCTTCTGAACTACATTACACTTTCCGGTATGGGAAGTCCACCGCTAGAGAGATCGTGCAAGAAGTGTGCAAGGCGATAAGGGAGTATCTACATGACCTGTGTTTCCCAGAACTAACAAAGCAAGAATGGCTGAAAATTGAAGAAGGCTTTCGTTGTGAAGCACACTTTCCAAACTGCATAGGAGCCATCGATGGCAAGCATGTGAGGCTCATTAAACCAACGGGCAGTGGTTCTAACTACTTTTGTTACAAGAAGTATTTTTTAATGGTGTTGTTAGCTGTATGTGACGCAAACTACAGGTTTACTTTTATAGATGTCGGTTCTTATGGTAAAGCATCAGACTCCTCAATCTACAAAAACAGTAACCTCTACAAAAAAATGCAGCAAAATACACTGAACATTCCTAGCGATAAAGCGGTGTCAACGAATGGGGACCCACTTCCCTTCGTTTTCGTTGGCGACGAAGCTTTTGGCCTCTCTACTCACATGCTACGCCCGTATGGGGGAAAAAATCTCCAACACAAAAAGAAAATTTTTAATTATCGCTTATCAAGAGCGAGGCGATACATCGAAAGTGCATTTGGCATTCTCACAAATAAATGGCGCATATTTCATAGACCACTGGATTTACATGTTGAGAATGCCGAAAACATTATCAGGGCATGTTGCACTTTACACAACTTTGTAAGAGAAAGGGATGGTGTACATTTTGAAGACACACTGAATGTAGTAGGTCTGACTGATGGTGATGGTGCAATACAAGCAGGATGCCCTCGATCCGCTATAACAATAAGAGAAAAGTTCTCGAACTACTTTTCCAGCATAGGATCAGTTTCGTGGCAGGATAGAATGATTGGGAACAGAGTGTAGGGCAAATCAATGTGTGACATAGTAAAGGATGTAATGTGTTACAAACTTTTTTCTAAATTATTTCTTGTGTCACTTATGTATTAGATATACATTATTATACATTATTATACAGCTATGTATGAAATACTAGACTTACAATATCAAATATTGTGAATATAAATATATGAAATGTCATACTTACTTGCTTTGTTTTTTCCTTGGCAATCCAACTCATTGAAGTTGGGTATGAATATAGAGCACTATTCCTCCCATGCCTTTGCTTTCAAAATTTTGTTGCTGTATTCCTTGAGGCGCACGTCCCAAATCGCTGGCCTATCTTCTATTTCAATAATAAATCGCTCTGTGTCAAAGCCGAATGAAGCCATGGCAGGTACAGCCCGGACTACAAGTTTGTCAAGTCACACTCTGCAGACAATAACAAATGGTATTTAAAATAATGCTAAATGTGGGAAACACATTTTCAATATGATTACAATGACATAATAACGCTAATGATATCTTACTTAGCCGTGATTAAATTTATTTGATTAAATGATTAAATAAAAAAAAACTTTAAAAAACATGTGAAAAACTGCGTCCGTTAATATTTCATTGAATTTAAAATTTCATTTTTATTGTACTTTTTTATAACTTAAATTTATTAACTTATCGTTGAAAACGGGAAGGTTATGTATTAGGTACGGTTTGTCTGTTTATAAATAAATATTGACCTTTCACACTGAAAAAAGAATGCTAAGTACAATTTATTGGGGCTTAATAACTTACCTTGTTTGAACAGCAGGACAACACACACCTCACATCTACGAAGTTTCCTGCATCACTGATTAGCAGCCACATGTGGTCGCCAGAGGTCGCTAGTGTGCTCTCAGCCAGCCACAAAACGCCGCCACAAAATGCGCTGTTTGTGGCGGGGACGAGCGACAGCTTGCCACAGTCGCGAGCCACAGACACAAGTGTGATCGGCAAAGCTTGAAAACAATGGGAACCTATGGGAGAAAATATCCCCGCCACAAAACGCAGCCACTTGTGGCTCTACAAAGTCGCTAGTGTGCTCGAGGCCTTAGTGTTATTTTCAGCAAAGTCTGCCCTATCCTGCAGCTTAAACTGGGAATACCCACAGCAAAATTGATTAAATAATCATTCATTTGTTAACATCAAGCAAAATTAGAGTAATATTAATGATTTATCAAAGATATTTTAAAATTAAACCCACGTGCCTTTGGGATTTCTCTTCATATCCTCAGACCATTGCTACCACATTTTTTTTTTTTTTTTTGTTAAAAAGGTAAAATTAAAGAACAGAAGTAAGTACAATAAGATACAAAAAGTATAACAGAAAAATAAAGAAAATAAAGGTACAATAAACAAGTGACTCAAAATAATAACAAACAAACAAATAAATAAAATTTTAAAGAACCCCACGAAATATTAATCTAATCTCCCTTCCCCCTCCCCATCACAATGTAACATGAAATCTACCTTCAGTAAGACTGGAATCAGAGCAATTTCTTTCCTTCCCTCGAAGCGGCTTTTATTTCTTTACGATCCGATGAAGTGATCTTTTGTTATGCGTTTTCTTTCCTTCTCCTTTCTTTCTTTCCTTTTCCTTTCCTTCTCCCCTTTCATGTATATCAATATCTCATTTGTTTTTATTTCCTGCCCTTTACAGATTGGACAGAATGTCACAACCACCAGCTAAGAAACGATGTCATTCAAATGAAGATGATATTAGAAAATTTAAGGAATACTGGACTGAAAAGTTTGGCATGATTAAGAAGGATAAAAGAGCATTATGCATTTTCTGTTCTGACACAGTTGTTTGTAGAACTTCTTCTGTAAAGAGACATTTTGAAAGTGTTCATAAGAACTTAAACAGTAAAACTGAGGAAGAACAAAGAGAATTAATTTTTCGTGAACTGAGCAAGATGAAGAAACAGGCTGAAACTTGTATGAACGTTATTTCAGGTAGGCCTAGTTCCAACTTAGTTGCTGGTAGTTTTGAAATTTCAAAAGTTATTGCTCAACATGGAAAGCCTCTCAGTGATGGGGAGTATATTAAAGAAGCTTGGCTAGAATGTGCACCTTTCCTTTTTGACGACTTTTCGGAAAAGGAAAAGATTATTCAGCGCATTAAAGATTTGTCTGTGAGTAGGAAAACAGTTAAGGATAGGATACTTAAGTTGGAAAGGAATACAGCTGAACAATTGACAAAAGATTTGTCTTCATGCAAGTTTTTTTCTATTTGTGTTGATGAAAGTACGGACATTACATCATCAGCTAGGTTAGCCATAATTGCTCGATTTTGTAGGGGTGATGAAGTATGTGAAGAGATGGTTGCTCTTGCATCACTACCTGAGCATACTACTGGGGCTGAAATATGTAAAACTGTTGTGAACGAATTATCTACTCGACAAATTGACATTGCAAAAGTAGTATCCGCCACAACAGATGGTGCCCCAAACATGACTTGTGAGAAGGTAGGATTTGTAAATTTGCTTGCAAAAAATGTCGGTCATCCACTGATTGGTTTTCATTGCATCATACATGAAGAGGCTTTATGTGCAAAAGCTGGCCTAAAGGAACTGCAGGAAGTGATGCAAACAGTTACCAAGGTTGTTAATTACATTTCTGGTCAGCCTGTAAATAAAAGACAGTTTCAAATTCTACTGAATGAGGTAGAGTCCGTGTATAAAGGACCGAAAATGTACAACCGTGTTTGTTGGCTTAGCCGAGGCTTGGTTCTGAAACGATTTGTTGAATGCTTAGATGAGATAAAGCTCTATTTGAATGACCAACAAGTGTCTTACCATGAATTGTTTGACATTGTGTGGGTTTGTAAACTGATGTTTTTTGCAGATTTTTGTGAACATTTAAATGAATTGAATATTAAGTTACAGGGCTCTGGTAAGACACTTGATATTATGTTTGGTTACATAAAGGCTTTTGAAATGAAACTTGAAGTTTTTAAGAGAGATGTAGATAATGAGAGATTTAGATACTTTCCAAACCTAAAGAGGTACATCAATGATCTCCAAAAAGATGACAGAACAGACCACAAATGTCTTCAAAAGCTGTTTGTAAACATTATTGAGTCAACAGTTCGGCAGTTCTTTACAAGATTTGCCAAATTCAGAGAACTGGAAGAGACTGTAAAATTCATTAAGTTTCCAGACAGCATCAAAATGGATGAACTAAACTTGCAAATGTTTTCATGGATAGACATGGATGATTTTGAAATGCAGTTAATTGAATTTCAGAGTAGCTCAATTTGGAAGCAGAAATTTGTTGACCTTAGAGTTGACTTGGAAAATATTGAAAAGGAGAGATTAGAGATGGGAGTAACAAAGAGAAATGCAGAAAATGAAGTATTAAGGACTTGGAATACTATTCCAGAAAATTATGTCTGTCTGAAAAAACTTGCAACAGCATTACTAACCATGTTTTCGTCTACATATGCTTGCAAATCTTTGTTCTCATTGATGAACTTTGTAAAATCTTGCAACAGGAGTAGCATGATGGATGAAACTGGTAGTGCATGCATATCTCTCATGGTTACTAGATATAAACCCAATATAAAATCTCTGTCATCAGTGATGCAGCAGCAGAAGTCTCACTGACAGTATATAAAAGGAGTCAACAAGTTTTCTTTGTCTAGTTTTATCAAATATTTATTATTAAAGCCACAAAAAGGTTCAAGGCTGTTGAAATGTAGTTCTGAAGGTTCAATATATTTTCTCTTTTTTTGATACTGTGTTTTTACTGCACTGAGGTAATTTATTTATTTATTTTTTTTATTTATTTTTTTTCATTTAAAAGTTCATTAAATACTTAAGTCTTAAGAGATATCAAATATGTTCTTGAAAAAAAATGGTTGGCACGTAGAAAAAGTTTGTGTCAAAGACTTGGCTGATTTTGGCATGCACTCTCAAAAAGGTTGCCCACCCCTGCTCTAAAATCAAACCCCAGACATCTTTGCACATGTAAACAATGATGATTGGTACTACACCAGAAAACAACTTTCTTTCAAGGTAACAATATATAATAGGTCATACTTACCAGTAATTCACATAGAATGACACCAGTCAGGAAGAATTTGCCTAAGTGACCATGCACCATGCATTGCATGTAGCAAAACAAGCATGCGATTGGTTACATGCCGAACCCAGTGACACAGGCAAGCTTCACTGCGTTCTTTACAGTGTGATGCCTTTACTCCTTGAGGTAAGACACTCTTTCATACAATTAAAATTGCACCTATCTTTTAACATTCTTACCTTGCATACATGCTATTTTTTTTTTTTTATTTTTTTAATTTTATTTATTTATTTATTTATTTTTTTTTTTTTTGAGAAAATAGCTTACTACCTAAAAAATACAGAAGATTTCTATTATAAATAGAGAGTGTCATGGGCAGGCTGGCTTGTGGTGATGGTCTACATAATATTCATGTAATAGGTTATGCAATAGTGTTTAAAACTTCCAGATTCCATTACCCCAACATGATGGAGTCACAAAAACGACACAACTACACAATTGCATATAAGTTACAAGTGATACAATTTGCCAAGGAATATGGCAACAGAGCTGCTGCTAGGCATTTTGGCCCACCTCCAACCGAGAAAATGATACGTGTCTGGCGAAAACAAGAGGAAGAACTTCAGAAAGTGGTGAAATCAAAACACACTCTTCGCACTAAAAAAGCTAAATGGTTAGAATTGGAAGAGGAGATGAAGGCTTGGGTTGTTGATCAAAGGAATCAAGGTGTAGTAGTAACAACTAAACAAATAATTTTTGAAGCTAAAGTAAGGGCAACTGCGAAAGGTCATGATGATTTTTCTGGTAATGAGGGCTGGTGTTATAGATTTATGAAAAGGAATGGATTAGCAATGCAAACTAAAATAAAAATATCAAAAAATGCCCGTGGCATTAGAAAACAAAATTCTTGAGTTTCATAGGTATGTTATAAACCTCAGAAAGGAGACATTTTGAAATGGGACAGATTGCAAACATGGATGAAGTACCACTGTCATTTGACGTACCTTCTAATAAAACAGTCGATTTTAAGGGTTCTAAGACTGTGACCATTAAAACCTCTGGCCTTGAGAAAAGTAATTTTACAACAGTACTGGCTTGTTGTGCTGATGGCACAAAATTACCACCTTTACTGATATTTAAGAGGAAAACACTTCCCAAAGAAAGCATTCCACCAGGTATTTTTATTCATGTTCATCCTAATGGCTGGATGGATGAAGATGGTGTGAAGCTGTGGCTTGAAAGAGTGTGGTCACAGCGTCCTGGGGGACTTATCAAAAAGCCATCGCTTCTTGTGTGGGACCAGTTCAGGGCTCATTTAACAAAAGCAACTAAGAACAGAGTAAATAATTTAAACACAAAAGTGGCTGTAATACCAGGAGGATTAACATGCCAACTGCAACCCCTTGATGTATGTATAAACAAACCTTTCAAGGGGTATATGCGTGAAGATTGGAATGAATGGATAAGACTCACAACATGACCAATCACCATCAGGTTTCATCAAGAAGCCTACAATATCTCAAGTTTGCCAGTGGGTAAAAAATGCTTGGGATAAAGTTAAAATGGAGACAGTGGTACTTTCATTAAAAAAATGTGGCATTAGTTATGACCTTGAAGGCACGCAGGATGACCTATATGAAGGCAATGACTCTTCTGGTAGTGATTCTGTTGACCTTGAGGAATGTAGAGATGATAGTGACAATGATTTTGTAGGATTTGAATTTGAATAAGAAAGCTACAGTTGTGCTAGGTAAATTTCAGGATGAATAAAACCAATTTATTTTCACGGATTTGAATTTTAATAAAAAAGCTACAATTGTTTTATGTAATTTTCAGGAGGAATAAAACCAGTTTATTTTCACAGCTTTGTATTTGAATAAGAAGTAGGTAAACTACAATCATTTGTGCTAGGTTGATTTCAAAGTGAATAGAACAAATTTATTTTCACTTATTTGAATTTGAATTAAAAGATACAATTTACTAAATTTCATGATGAATAGAAGAAAATATTTCCACACTTTCTTTTTGGTTTGGAAGTGTAATGAATATTTCAAATAAAATACATTTTAGAAAATAAGGTTGGTAAATCTGCTTTCATACATCCTTTGGCTTTGAAAATGTACTAAAATACTACATCAGAATTATGTGTAGAATGATGATAAAAAAAATATATATATATATATATATTATGAACAAACTTTATTACCCCTGTAATCTCTCATAGTCACTGCTGACGCCATATACCAAGTACATGTTTGCATTTCACAACAGGATTGGTATGTAGGCTACTAGCAAATATTAAAGTTTTTAAATGCAAAATATTGGGATCTAATAATGATCTAAATGCATGTGAGAGTCTTAATGTCAGGTGAAATCCTTCACTTCATATTCAGAGCTTAAATTCGCTCATTTATCTTTTTTTTTTCTTTTTTTTCTTTTTTTTTTTTTTTTCTTTTTTTTCATTTCAATGTCTGCCAAAATTGGGTGCGTCTTATGAGCCCATGCGTCTTATGAGCCATCAAATACAGTAAGTAATAAATGGTCCACAACAAAAAATGTTTTCATCAAGGCATTTCAGCAATACTGTCAAGGAGAAATAGTTCAAGCTCGCCTCAGTAGACGGCAGTGGTATGGTAGTCAGCTGACAGGGCATCAACACCCCTACTAAAGTCTGTTCAGAGCATGAAGTCCATTCAAGGTGGGGCTAGTATGATGGTTTACCATGCTGCCAAATCAACCTTCATACATGGGCCTCTCTCTCTTGTTTCCCATCCGTGTGCTATTTGAAAGTGATATTTTATGTATTCTGTATTTAATAAAGGAAACTACATAGTACAATGAGTGTTGATGTTTAGGATTATAACTACGATTTGTATAAATTCTTTGATGTGACAAATATTTTTTCCCATGTTGCCACGTTGTCCTGGTAGTGGTGATGGTGGGGTATCATTAAAAGGGATTAGCACTCCCTTACAGGTAGGTAGGTAATAATAATAATAATAATAATAATAATAATAATAAACGGTTTATTCTTTAGGCAATCAACAAACTGAAAATGTACATTGGGGGTGGGGAAATACTTGACATTAATCCTAAAGGTAAGTCAAATCTAGAAGTCAAATCTAGAAGGGACTATTGATTGATGGCTCGCACCATGGTGGGAATCACACTGAGTCTATACCGGTCCGTACGCGGCGCCTTTAGGGGCGTTATCTTGTTGTGGTGTCTGGTGGCACGGGCGGGGTGAGGCGCGTCAGGCGGCAGCATGTTTCTGAGACGTGGATGATTCAGAAGTCCCCTACCAAACTTCTCCAGAGCCTCACGGTACCTGGTGGATAGTCTGGACAGCCAGGGTATTCAGGGCTTCTTCATAGGTGGTGTATGCAGGGCCAAGGATGACCCTGCACGCCCTTTTCTGCACACTCTCCAACTGTAGCTGTTGAGTTTGTGTGAGGGAGGAGGACCACGCTGGGGAGGCGTACATGAGTTTGGGGAGGATGAAAGTAAGATACGCCCCCCTTAACTCATCTGTCGGCGTCCCCAGCGACCTGAGTCGGCGCAGCATGTACAGCCTGTAGGTAGCTGATCTTATGGTGCTGGCGACATGCTGCTTCCAGGTCAGCTGGTCGTCCACCGTGACTCCGAGGAGCTTGACACATCGGACCACCTGGAGTGGGTGAGGGCCCACTGAGAGCTGGGGAGGGGGCACTGGTACAGAGGAGGTACAGAAATGCATCACCACAGTTTTGTTGTGGTTGATGGTCATCCTGCTCTCCTCCGTCCACGTCTGCAGTCGCTCCAGAATCGCTTGCAGTGGCGAGTAGTCCGGGTTCTTGGTGGAAACTGGGACGCCCACGGTGCAGTCGTCCACATACTTCCAGCGATGGGGGGGTGTCAGTGAGGGCGTCGTTAATGAGGAGGAGGAAGCATAGAGGACCCATCTTGGTCCCCTGGGGGACCCCACAAGTCAGCTGTTGGAAAGTAGAGACAGAGCCCTGATAGCGAACGGCCTGACGCCTCCCTGTGAGGAAGTTGGCTAGCCACGTTATCAGGTTAGGAGGGAGACCCAGACTCACTGCCTTGCTGATGACAACAGTGTGATCAACAAGATCAAAAGCCTTTTTGAAGTCCACAAAAGCAACAGCTAGAGAGGTGTTTCGCTTGTCCAGGTGGCTGTGGATGAATTCAAGGAAGCTGGTCAGGTAATGGGAGGTGGAGGTGGCTTTAATATTTCCAAACTGTCTGGTATCCACGGTATTACAGATTTTGGTGTAGGCCCAGTCATATACAAAATCTTCACAAATAAGGCTAGGGATGGGGGTGATAGAGACTGGCCTGAGGTCATTGAGTGACTGTGGACTGGAGGTTTTGGGGATGGGGGTGACGTAAGATGTCTTCCAGTCCTCTGGGCAAGAGTGTTGGGAGAGTGAAGCGTTTATTATGGAGCATAGCGGTGTTGCTAGCTCTACCGCAAATTCCTTGTAAATTTTTATAGGAAGGTCAGTGGGTGTGGTGGATCTTGGTTTGAATTTGAGTATTCTCTTAAAAACATCCACCGCCTGGGCACTGGGGGGATGAGAGGGGGCCGGAAGATAGGCAGGAAGCAGAGTGGTGTGGAGGGGAGGAAAGGTTTGACACATAGCAGCAAAGTGATCGTTCATCTCCTGAGCCACGAGAGTAGCAGGAAGGTGTGAGGTGCAAGGAAGAGACGAAGTGTGCTTTTGTAGGCCACACAAAGCTTTGATCTTAGCGTACCACTGTCTGTTGTTGGTCAGCTTGAGGTGGTGTATCTTGTCTGGGTAATAGTTTGCCTTTGCAGCCTTAATCTCCCTGATCACTCTGTTTCTTAGTTTCCTGTAAAGGACCGGGCAGGAGTGGAACGCCCAGGTCCGCTGATGCATGAGTCTTTTAAAGCGGGGTGTCATCCAGGGAGCATCAGACGGGTGCGTTGTGACGCTCTTGGCTGGGAAGTAGCGGTGGAAGGCTTCTGTGGTGGTGGCGACGTAATTCTGCCATTTTAAGTGGATGTCCTCCACATCCAGCACCTCGGTCCACGGGTGTTGTGTCACCCACTGCCCAAACTCCCTCATGGCTGAGTCAGGCATGGGGCGGTGGGTCCTGGTGACAGCTGACCGGGGGGTCGAGGTGGTGGGTGTGGGTGTCCACAGTATGGAGAGGTGGGTGCTCCGTCCCATGGGAGGCAGCGGTTTGGGGGGCGAGTACTGCTGGCCCAGGTCTGTCAGTATAATATAAGGTCAAGGATGGCTTGCTGGTGGGTGGGGAAGTCCACGACCTGGGTGAGGTGTAGCTGGTGTAGGATATCGTTGATATCTAATCTGTTAAAGTCCCCACAGATGACCAGTTTGGCGGCAGGATACTTCACCCTCAGGGCATCAGCAGTGTCGATGATGTGAGCGGTGAGTAACTGTGCTGTGGTGGCTCGTGGGGGGTGGTACACGACGCACACGATGATGGAGGCTGTGTTGCTGGGATGGCAGGGGGGCGTGACTCTCACCCACAGGGCCTCTACACCGGCCGGAATATCGACAGGGAGGTGTGAGGGGCTGAGGGTAGAGCGGCAGAAAACAGCCACTCCCCCCCCCCCCCCTGCGTCCTGACCTCAGGTGATGGTAGAGCTGGTAGTCCTGCATTGAGCACACCTCAGGAACAATCTGCCATGCCTCAGTAACCGCCACAATGTCTGCACAAGTAGAACTCACCGTCATGATTAATTCGTCCATCTTGTTGGCTAAAGATGTTGCATTGAATAAGAGGAGGGAGGGTAGACTGTACCAAATCCGAGGTACTTCAATGTGCCTGTATTCCTTCTTCCCCACCCTGCGGTCAACTCTGGCACTTGGGGTCACAACCTTGATGGGACGCACTTGTTTCCCTCCACTCGACCCGCGGTTCCGAAATAGTTTCAGGGTCTTAAGGCACTTTATCACGTTGGGCGGCGGGTAACCTGATCCTCGCCTGCGACGTAGGAGGTAGTTGCGTTCGTACGTTTGCACTGGAGCACACATTGTTCTTTATGTGTCACCACTCACTCGCTAAATGTGTTCACAAGTACAGGAATTCCACCAGGGCAAGCCTAAAACTAAAAGCTAAGAGTTGAAAACAGAAAAAAAAAAAAAAAAACTAAGGTCGCTATCACTAGGGGCAGGGGAAGGCCAACAAGCTGGCCGAGGCTGCCCGAGAGCGCCAAGGGTCACACGTCCTGCCCGTGTGAGGTCAGAACAGAGTGTATGTGTGTGTGTGTGTGTGTGTGTGTGTGTGTGTGTGTGTGTGTGTGTGTTGAAGGAGAAGGAGGAGCAGTGGGAAAGGGATTTTGAAGAAGTGATGGAATAAAATGATGGATGTGTTGAGAGAGATGGCTCACTTCCTTTCTGGCCACCACCCATGATGGAAGCTACAACTCTGACTCTCACATTCCAGGGTCCTGCATAGCAGAGAAATGGAAATGCTTTACTACGTCAACAAGTATTTTGTTGAAGAGAAAGCTTGCAATGGATTCCTTATCCCACCTTCAAAAGCAACTGCACGGACTGCAAAAGCCACTAATGTTTCCGAGAAAACCGTTCAAAGAATCTGCTCGAAACGAGGCCGGACATCACCAGAAAAGACTGTCTTCTTGTCACCAAAGAAGAGGAGATATTCTGCACCTGTCACCACTCTAGACAACTTTGATAAATGTGTTGTAAGAAGAACAGTCTTGGCATTTTATGAGAGGCATGAAGTTCCGACTTTGCTAAAAATTCAAGAAGAACTGAAGGGAAAAATATCCTTCACTGGCTGCAAAACCTCCCTTCACAAGATTCTGCAGGAGATTGGCTTCAAATATGCCAAGGTTGATGGCCGCAAATTCCTGATGGAGAGGAGTGATGTTGCGGCAGCTCGCACTACATTTTTGCAAGACATAAAAAAAGTCAAGCAGGCCTCCTGAAACATTGTATATCTGGATGAAACTAGGGTGAATCAGAATTACACAGTTGGAAAATGTTGGACAAACACCACATCACCTCAAGCCACCGGAGTACAACAGCCAACAGCGAAAGAAAGTTGTTTGATTATACTTCATGCTGGGACAAAAAATGGCTTCGTAGACAATACCGAGTTAGTGTTTCAAGCTGAAAATGACAGTGATTATCACAACCAAATGAACTCTACACTTTTTGAGGAATGGTTTAGGAAGCAGTTGCTCCCAAATATTTCACCAAACTCTGTGATCGTGATGGATGGCGCTTCCTATCATTCGGTGAAGCTTGAAAGAAGGCCTACAACAGCATGGAAAAAATCGGAGTTGCTGGATTGGCTGATAAAGAAGGGAGTGCAACCCCAAGATAACTCATCAAAAGCTCAGCTGCAAGAGCTTGCCAAGAAAATGGATGTTACCACAACAAACATAATCGATAAGATTGTGGAGGAGGCAGGCCATCAGGTTTTGAGGTTACCACCGTATCACTGCCAGTATAACCCGATTGAGCTCATTTGGGCTCATGTGAAGACTTATATAGCCAAGAAGAACACATTTAAAATGGCTAATCTTAAAGTACTTGTCACAGAAGCTCTGAGCCTCATCACACCACAAACTTGGAAGGAAGCAGTGCAACATGCTGAAAAAATTCAGGATGAAGATGATCAACAAGACGTGGCAGCTGAAAATTTCATTGAGTCATTTGTGATCAACATCACAGAATGTTCTGATGAGGAAGACAATGCTTAAACAACTGACTGAGGATTAGGCCTACGGGGGACACCTCTTAAAAAAATGCTCCTTGACTTTTAGCTCATATAGGTGGTGTGGGAAAAAAGTTGAAAATTGATAATAAATAAATAAATACTACATAAATATAGTATAAATAATATATATATAAAAGAGAGAGAGAGAGAGAGAGAGAGAGAGAGAGAGAGAGAGAAACAGGAAAAACATAATGCTTCTCTTAGTTTTAACTAATTTTGGAAGCTTTATCAAAAAAAATCATATTACTCTAGAATCTACATTTTTTGTCAATGCATAGGAAGAAATAATTCATAAGTTATTTTTACCATGTCCTGGTATATCAACAAAATTGTTGAGGGTCATAGTATGAAACCTATAAATAATGTAAAAAAAAAAAAAAACATCTACATGCAAGTTGTTCCTTATTATTGAAAATATAAGATAAAAAGAAAAGATAATTTTCTATTATGAAAATCCCAAAGTGACTATTAAAGTGTTATAGAAAGGTGACCGAGTTCTTACTGTAGCTGCACCTGCAGGTCATGCCTACCTTATCAATGAATATCAGAGAGAGAACTGCCTTTCCTTGACCATATGATGGTGGATGTGATCAGTAAAACAGATCACCTGAGAGTTAGTGAAGACCTGCCAGTGCAGCTACATTAAGCAATATGTATAAACATTATCAGTCATGGAATCATCAAGTGACAAGGATTACATTCCTGATATTGAACATTACAACAGTGATTATATGATGTGAAAAATAATCTCATGGCTCATTGAAATATTGTGCTATTATTGTTTGCTGCTTTCCTTCCCCTCCACTGACCCATGTCTGGGGTAAAATCCACACCTGGATTTGACTTGCAATGCAAAGACAACTCAGAATGCCTAACTTCAGAGAAGCTGTTTTATCTAGAGATGAGATGTGAAGTTTTCAGTTTAGATTATAAGTAAAAGACAGATTGATGTTGTTCAGTATAGAAAAGGACAACTGAGCATCGTTGAAAAAGGGAATAATTATCTTGGAAGGTTGTGTCAAGCTGATAGATGGAGGAATTTAATTTCTGAGGCATTAAACAACACTAAGTTTGCCCTGCCCCAGTTAAAGTTTTTGATCAGAAGTCAGGATTGCTGTGGCTTCCCTGCATGAAGTGTTTAATTCCTGATGAGCTGAGGCAATGATAGAGAGAGAGAGAGAGAGAGAGAGAGAGAGAGAGAGAGAGAGAGAGAGAGAAACTGGACAATTAGAGGTTAGATTGATGATTTGTTAATATAAACCTTAAGGCCCCCACACACGATCAATTTTTTCGTCAATTAATTGATATCAATTTATTGACATCAATGAATTGATGGAAAAATTGACCATGTGTGGGGGACATTGATATCAATTTAATTGAAACAATTTCATTGAATCAATTCATTGAGAGATCAAAACTCCTTTGATATTTATTGATGGGTCTTCAATAAAATTGAGCGTGTGGGCAAAGCGTCAATATATTGATCAATAATTTAGTGTTTTCCCAGCAGTGAAAGAGTCTTCATCATAATCATGGCTGAAAAGAAGAAAGAAAGTGAGCATAAAATGATGAGGGAGATAATCAACGTTTATAGATCCTTACCGGCCTTGTGGAAAATAAAATCCAACAAGTACAGTGACCGGGAGAAAAAGGCTGAAGGATATAGTATATTGTATGGAAAATACAAAGAACATTATCCAAATGCTACACTGGAAGAAATGAAAAAGAAAATAAATACCCTTTGCACGAATTTCCGAGCTGAATTGCGCAAAGTGGAAAGGAGTGAAAAATCTGGAGCTGGAACAGAAGATATCCATGCGCCACGATTGTGGTATTTTCATGCCATTCTTTTCCTTTGAGACCAGGAAACTACAGCACCTTCTACAAGTAGCATAATGGTGCCAGAAGAGTCATGAAGGACAGAAGGAAAACTACACAGAACAGGTAAGTTTTATTAAATTATATACATTTTTCATCCTTGACATCTACTTAATTTGATATTAGAGATTTTTTATTTAGTTGGCTGTTAGTAAATTCATCGTTCCATTTTCAACAGGATACAAAAATTGAGAACATCTAATCCTTTTGGTACTTGCGACCCCTATAAGTACTGCTTCAAAAATTAAATTTTAATAACTACACATTCGATAGATCTGAGTGTTCATTACTGTTGATACCTACCAGTAACATTTGTGAGTTTAATCTTAATATTTTCACGTTCATTTCAGTCATTTAATGCTTATATAAAATTTGACATAATAGTCGGAGCCCCAGTCTATGGTAGAATGGTACAAAAATAAAGAATTTCGTCATAGGAATATGCATGTCCAAAAGTAATATGTGTGAAAAAAGTAAATCGTGTATTTTTTAGAACATTTTTCGTGCAAAATGTTTATGTCCATCAGTGCATGATTGGTAAGTTCAGAATTATTTAACAATGGAGGACAGAAAATAAATTGGTAGCGAAAGGCTTCAATCTTTTGTGAAAGTACACAATTTATTGAAAGAGTACATTTGCTATAATAAAAAAAAGGGCTAGATGGTGTTCTGCCACGGTACTTGACCTTTAGTACAAAAAGTCTCGAAAAGCATCTCGGACAAGGCGCATAGTATTTCCGTTATTACGCCTCATTGTAGCGCAAAGCCCTTCGAGTTGTGCTTGGGATGCCCTCCGTTCTCCAGCATGGATTTCATAATTGGAATCTTCCCAGTCAACAGAGAATGGGCCTATGTAACGCCTAGATTTCTTTCGGAGAAAATTGTGAAGATAACAGCATGTTGTTGTGAAAACTACAGCTTTTTCAGGCGATACTTGCATGCTCCTTTGAAATACTCCAAACCTTGCTGTTAGAATGCCGAATGCATTTTGAGACACGCGTCTCGCTCTTCTTAATCTATAGTTAAAAATTCTCTGGTGGGACTCCAAGTTGTCACCTCCATACGGTTTTAAAAGATTGTCACTCAAAGCGAAGGCGTTGTTGGTGACAAAAACGTACGGCATAGGTGTAACTTCATTCTCATGAAGGGGTTTGGGTTTAGGGAGCCCCAGATGACCGTCATTAATGAGTCTTTCGAATTCTGTCACAGCAATAACGCCTCCGTCTGATACTCGACCATTCACTCCAATGTCTACCATGAGGAACTCATAATCAGGACCAACGAGAGCCATCAAAACTATACTGAAGAACTTTTTATAGTTGAAATAAAACGAACCAGATGATGGCGGTTTCTTGATGGCCACATGTTTCCCATCCAAAGCACCTAGGCAATGGGGGAAATTCCAAGTTCTTGCAAAAGCTTCTCTGACCTCTATCCATTCTTCAGAAGTATGTGGAATCTGCAAGAAACGAAAAGAAAACTTATTAAAGTTAATAGCTTAAGCTGAAGACTTGAATCTATCGTACGACTAATGCCATATAGCTACTGGCAATCAAAATTTTCAGGAAAATACTCCAAAAAAAACCTTTATTGAAATATTAAGCCTATATTAATTTCCTTGATTAATAAAGGTTATCTGTATTTTTCAGGACGAGCGTTCAGTTGGGCTGGACCAAGGTGTGACTACTAATAAGGCGGTTCCTACAGAGTCGTACAGCGAAAGGTCTAATGAAGAGAAGTCAACCAGTTCGTTAACTGCAGAGAGGTCAGTACCACTGACCGGGAAGGGAGCAGCTGCGAAGAGACGCCGGGAGGAAGTGAAAAATAATGAGCTTATAACACTCGCAACAAATAGCCTTCTTAAGCCCCCCATCCACGCAACATAAAATAGCTATGGTTCAAGTGTGGTTTAGTATAATTGGGCAGTTAATATAGCGTGAGTGGGTATTTTTTTGGTTTGCGCAGTTGGACGGAACCATAACATAACAATATCCAACGTGTTTGATATTTTCACGGCTTGTGGCTGTACCATAACACAGACCATAACCATGAGTGGGTGTTTTCATCACCTTTGCTCAGTTTTGACTAAAGGAACTCGAGAGCACGTGTTTAGCTGAAAAATATATTAGATCATTTCGTTGATTTGTTGTTTATTTTCAGGTACATATCTCAGAATATGGCAAATAAACTTAGTAGAGAATTTTTGAGTGAAATGATAGAACTGTATTACGTTTTCCATGTTTGTGGAAAGTGAAAAGCCACGAATATTCAAATAGGAATTAAAAAAATGAGGCTTACGTGGAACTCGTGAAAAAATTCAGAGAAAATACCGAATGCAGATCAAGATATGATAGTGAAAAAGATAAATGCTATGCACAGTGCAGTGCGGAAAGAACAAAAGAAAGTTGAGCAATCAAAAAAAATCTGCCTCAGGAGAAGAGATCTACAAACCATTTTTTTTTTTTTTTATGTAGGAAGGATACTGGCCAAGGGCAACAAAAATCTAATAAAAAAAAAATGCCCACTGAAATGCCAGTCCCTAAAAGGGTCAAAGCAGTGGTCAAAAATTGGTGGATAAGTGTCCTGAAACCTCCCTCTTGAAGGAATTCAAGTCATAGGAAGGTGGAAATACAGAAGCAGGCAAGGAGTTCCAGAGTTTACCAGAGAAAGGGATGAATGATTGAGAATACTGGTTAACTCTTGCGTTAGAGAGGTGGACAGAATAGGAGTGAGAGAAAGAAGAAAGTCTTGTGCAGCGAGGCCGCGGAAGGAGGGGAGGCATGCAGTTAGCAAGATCAGAAGAGCAGTTACCATGAAAATAGCGGTAGAAGACAGCTAGAGATGCAACATTGCGGCGGTGAGAGAGAGGCTGAAGACAGTCAGTTAGAGGAGAGGAGTTGATGAGATGAAAAGCTTTTGATTCCACCCTGTCTAGAACAGCAGTATGAGTGGAACCCCCCCAGACATGTGAAGCATACTCCATACATGGACGGATAAGGCCCTTGTACAGAGTTAGCAGCTGGGGGGGTGAGAAAAACTGGCGGAGACGTCTCAGAACACCTAACTTCATAGAAGCTGTTTTAGCTAGAGATGAGATGTGAAGTTTCCAGTTCAGATTATAAGTAAAGGACAGACCGATGATGTTCAGTGTAGAAGAGGGGGACAGTTGAGTGTCATTGAAGAAGAGGGGATAGTTGTCGGAAAGATTGTGTCGAGTTGATAGATGGAGGAATTGAGTTTTTGAGGCATTGAACAATACCAAGTTTGCTCTGCCCCAATCAGAAATTTTAGAAAGATCAGAAGTCAGGCGTTCTGTGGCTTCCCTGCGTGATATGTTTACCTCCTGAAGGGTTGGACATCTATGAAAAGACGTGGAAAAGTGCAGGGTGGTATCATCAGCATAGGAGTGGATAGGACAAGAAGTTTGGTTTAGAAGATCATTAATGAATAATAAGAAGAGAGTGGGTGACAGGACAGAACCCTGAGGAACACCACTGTTAATAGATTTAGGAGAAGAACAGTGACCGTCTACCACAGCAGCAATAGAACGGTCAGAAAGGAAACTTGAGATGAAGTTACAGAGTGAAGGATAGAAACCGTAGGAGGGTAGTTTGGAAATCAAAGTTTTGTGCCAGACTCTATCAAAGGCTTTTGATATGTCCAAGGCAACAGCAAAAGTTTCACCAAAGTCTCTAAAAGAGGATGACCAAGACTCAATAAGGAAAGCCAGAAGATCACCAGTAGAGCGGCCTTGACGGAACCCATACTGGCGATCAGATAGAAGGTTGTGAAGTGATAGATGTTTAAGAATCTTCCTGTTGAGGATAGATTCAAAAACTTTAGATAAGCAGGAAATTAAAGCAATAGGACGGTAGTTTGAGGGATTAGAGCGGTCACCCTTTTTAGGAACAGGTTGAATGTAGGCAAACTTCCAGCAAGAAGGAAAGGTAGATGTTGACAGACAGAGCTGAAAGAGTTTGACTAGGCAAGGTGCAAGCACGGAGGCACAGTTTCGGAGAACTATTTTCATTCATTTGATTTCTTGATGGACCAAGGTGTTCCTCGTGCTACTTGCAGCTCGTTGGATGAAACTACATTTGTTGAGGACAGCAATGAAACAGTAAGTAAAGTTAACTCTTTATTGGTCACATTATAATTGTATTGAGTCAAAATCTATTTTATTTTTTTCACATACCTGCGGAGTCACATAGGTTAGGGTAGGTTAGGCTCCCAAAAGTCATATTTACCCAACTTACATATTACCCCTGGGTCGCTTGCCAGGGTAAAGCCCCTTCATCATTGAAATAAGCCATGAAAGTATCCCTTACTTGCTTAGCAGCCATAATGGAATTTCTTGTTGGGCCTTGTTGCAGAGGACAAAATGAATTACGTTGTCCCACAGCATTATCTTCTTCACTGTCAAGTGGACAATAGCTTGCACCAATTTTCTTCCTTAAGTAGTTATGTAAAACACAGCAGCCTAAAACAACCTTATCTATATTACTCACTTTCAGATTTATCGGGGCAGAAAAAACGCGAAAGCGTGATGACATAATGCCAAACACGTTTTCAATCACCCTTCGAGCCCTCGAAAGCCTGTAATTAAATACGCATCGTTCTTCTGTCAACTCCCTTGAACTAAAAGGCTTCAAAAAATCCTTCCTCAAGGTAAAGGCCTCATCTCCCACGAACACATAGGGTAGCATCTTTGAACTGTTGTCTGGCCTTTTCGGACCAGGTAAATTTAGCTTTTCCTCTATGAGAAGTTCTCCAAATCTAGTGTTATCCAAGACTCCACCATCAGAAATACGACCGTTGGTACCAACGTCACACATCAGAAATTCATAATTTGCATTTGCTATTGCCAAGAGAACAACACTATGGAAACCTTTATAATTATAGAAAGAACCGGAGTTAGGAGGGGGAACTATTGAAATATGTTTGCCATCGATCGCTCCGAGGCAGTTGGGAAAGTTCAAGCATACTTCGAATTCTCATCCTATTGCTTTCCATCCATTTTCATCTTTTGGCAACTGAAAAAGAAATAAAATAAGTTATTATATATATATAATTATGGCCATTAGGTACCTAGATTTACCAATTTTTGCAACATTAGTGACTAAATAATACTGTGTGAAAACTTTAGTCTCATTTCTAATTTACTGTTAAGTGAAAAGTGGGTAAATTTTTACTTTCACGCCATCACCGAGTTTCATAGTTTTCTTTGCATATTTAGGTACAATGAAGCATTATAATTTCAAGAATAACGTTTCCATCACAAATACATATTTTTCAAGATAGTTGACTTTGAAGGTCCCATTATTTTCCTATAGCAATAATTAGCTTAGTGCATTCAACGATTTAGAAAAGGTTAGTTTAGGTTAGGTTAAGTCATTTTAGGCTAGGTTATGTTAAGTTAAGGTTTAATTAAAATAAGCGAAAAAAAAAAATTTAGAACCCAAAAATTTTGTTTTAGTTTATTTAATTAAACCTTAACCAAACCATAACTTAACCTGTCTTAACAAAAAATAATGTACCCAAACCTAAACTAGCAAAACCTCCAAACCTTAACTTAACCTGTCAACAAAAAATAACGTACCGTAACCTAAACTAGCCAAAACTCCACCGTTAAAATGTAAATAAATCTGAAAAGGAATTATTGCCATAAGAAAATAATGGGAACCTCAAAGTCAAATACCTCGAAAAGTATTTGTGATGGAAATGTTATTCTTGAAAAAGGTCTGAGAATGCTTCATTGTACCTAAATATGCAAAGATAAATATGGAACTCGGTGCTGGTGTGACAGTAAAAAATATCAAAAAATGTCCTAGTAAACGTTAATTAAAATTATATCACCTTGCCAAATTGACAACAATATTATAACTAACATTTCCTAACTTGTCCATATATGTATGACTCCCTATTGTGTATTCTTATTCATTGTTCTAACTTGTCCATGTATGAGTGACTCCCTATTGTGTATTCTTATTCACTGAATCATTCATTTTGTTTCTGCAGAGTGAGCACTCGAGTTGGGCATGGACCACTCTCCAGACTGCACCACCAACACCTACCCAGTCTTCAGTGCCAACTCCCAGCCCGTTTCCAGTGCTGACTCCTAGCCCGTCTCCAGTGCCAACTCCTAGCCCGTCTCCAGTGCCAACTCCCGGCCTGTCTTCAGGCCCAACTCCCACCCGATCTTCAGGCCCAACTCCCGGCCCGTCCTCAGGCCCAACTCCCACCCCATCTTCAGGGCCAACTCCCGGCCCGTCTTCAAGCCCAACTGAACGTGAGTTTCAGGAAACTCAGCCTCAAAAGCAACGGAAGAAAGCAGACCAAAAAGATGTACTAGATCTGCTTCTTAAGCAAATTGCCTCAAAAGAGGAAGCTAGTAGAGAGTTCACTCATGCAAAAGCATGGGCGCAAGAGTTAGCAAAAATGGACCCAACACAAGCCGATAAATGTTGTTGCATAATTAGCGATGCCATTTACAAGGGCAAGCAAGGGCTCCTTGGGCCAAATACAATAATTTCGCAACGAGTAACCGACGTTCAGCAAATTGTAGAGTGCTCTGCAGGCAACCAACAAGAGGACCTAGCAATTTATTTTTCTAACTTTCAAGGTTCACAATTTCATAATTAATGCATTAATTGTAAACACATAAACATATTGATTAAATTTCAAGTAACTGAAGCAGTATTTTACTTACCTTCATATAATCCTTAGCAAGCATTCTATAGATAGCGACACAGGTCTCAGGTATGATGACTCCTAAAGCTTGGGGAGAGATCGAAGTGGAAAACTTTAGGTCTTCATATGATCTCCCAGTTGCTAAAAAACGAAGGGTCGCTGTAAGCCTCTCATGGGGTGAAATTGCTTTTCGCATGACGGTATCTTGTCTTTTAATTAATGGAGTCAATAGTGATAACAATTCTGAGTAGGTTTGCTCATACATTCGCAAGTAATTGAAATAATCGACAGGTTCCAAATGAAATTCATTTAACAATCCTTCATGCGATAAGCTATCCCTCTTCAAAAGCCATGGCTTGCACCATCTTGATTTTTTTTTCCTTTTTCTTTGTAATGTAGGTGCTAGTGCTACATTTACTAAATCGTCAGATGAAAAACAATCAGAGAGAGACATCTTTCCAATTCAAAATGATGAGAAAAACTGAGCCAAAGAATGTAATGTGAGTGGCCTACCCACTTGGGTATAGGTTTGCACAGTTGACCATACCATAACCCTACCATTGCTAAAGACTGTTGTGTGAATGGGGGGCTTTAAAGAATCATTGGAAGATGAACACGACATCCAAGGTAAAGCGTGGGCTAACCAACTACGCAAAATGGATCCTATGCAGCAGCTCTTTGCTAAAAAAGCAATCGATGGCGTGTTATTTGAAGGTCGTTGCGGCAACCTCAGCCAAAATTCAGTTAAAATTAATCAGACTAATGTGGTATATGTACCTACTTCATCTACGACTCACAGCCTTCCCTCATATGCAGATACTTTATCTAGGACTAGTACACCCAACAGCATGCACAGTACTCACAGCCTTCCCTCATCCATGGACACCTCTCGTGGATTTCAGTCCAACGTTCAAGACGCAAATGAAACTAATTTTGTGGAACCAAATCCACTTGCACATTATTTTTCAAATTTTCAAAATTAAAGCATAAA
Organism: Scylla paramamosain; assembly: GCF_035594125.1. Taxonomy (NCBI): domain Eukaryota; kingdom Metazoa; phylum Arthropoda; class Malacostraca; order Decapoda; family Portunidae; genus Scylla; species Scylla paramamosain. Next base: position 7,661,545 of record NC_087151.1, on the reverse strand, counting down.
CCCATTACAGGATTTTGTGTCCTAGGAAACTTAAAGAATGAATGGAAATCCTTGTTTCAAGAGAAAGGTAAATGTATATAAATGAATTAAAGTTATCACTCAATGACTTTTGCAAAAATGTTCCTTTTATTTTTTACGTTACTTTTAGTATGCAAAGTTGTCCCTTTATTTGAATACAAAGTTTTTGAATATAAAGTGTTTGAATTGTATACTCCTACCTTGATGATTTGCTGTTCTTGAAGACATCTTGTGATGGCTCAGCAGGTTTCAAAAACAATCAGGGCTGGTATACACAAAACTTTTCTGTTAGCCTTAGCAATTTCTGCTAGCTAACAGAGAGATGCTAACAGGTATGCACAAAGTGGAACTTGGCAACTGTTAGCTAGCAAATAGCTCTTTGGTAAAATTCCGCTCACTGGCGCTACATTTAGCATATTCTCGACATCATCATTTATTTATATGCATTAATCAGGTGATTTCAAACTCAATATTGATAAAAAAGCATTTTAGATCATTTTAAATGTATTTTGTTATTATATTAAAGTATTATTTATCTACGTATGAATATTAATATAAATGTGTGCTGTTCGAAGGAAGTATGTGCTCATGTGTAAACAAAACCCCGACAACAATTTAAACTCCATGGACCCAACTCCAAACACTCAACAAAGGAGGAAGAGGAAACCAAACTGGTCAAGTGATGAAACACTGCGCTTGGTTAACATCATGGCAGAAAAGCGATGTATAATAAAGGGACGGTTTCACCCTTCCCTGACCCATGCAGATAAGAAACGTGCATGGGAAGACATTACGAACTCTGTAAATGCGTGCAATTTACATGTGAAAAGAACTGAAGGAGAAGTTGTAAACAAATGGTTTACAGTGCTGTCCCACTCACGGAAGAAGATTGCTAATATCAACAAGGAGCAGAATCAATCAGGTAAGTTTCTATTTGTTTATTTATTCTATTTGTTTATTTATTCAAGGTTAGGTTAGGCTAAGATAGTTGAAAGTACCAAAAATAATAATTGGTAAGATTAACAAAGAAAGGTGGTGCGATAACCTAACCTACCCTAACCTATTTTAACCTAACCTACTTAACCTAACCTAACCTAACCTTCCCTAAGATAAATTAAATCAAATACAACAGGAAAATCTGAAAATTAGTGGTGGGGCAAAAGCAGGAAAGTAGCAAATGATAAAGTGAAAATGAAATGCACTCATAAGGTTTAGGTTTGTACATAGCGCCCCAAACATTATGATGACTAAATCATGAATTAATGCAAAAAAAAAAAAAAAACTAATAATAACCTACCCAAACCAAATTATGCAAAGTGCCAGTAGAAGTACATATATAAAAAAAAAGCAAATAAGGGAAATTAAATAAACAAAGTAAACTAAAATAATCCCAAGTAAAGCTTTGCAACAGGCTATTTATGTGACACAAAGAAAACGAGCCATATATGTCACACAAAGAAAAGTAACATAGCATTAATTATGAATTGTGTAATTGATCTTTTAGGTCCTGGTGGCCCTGAAGCAACTCCCCTGGATCCCATCGACTTGAAGGTTCAAGAAATGATTGGGGAGAAGAGTGTAACTATTGGTGGAATTTCTCCTGTCGAAGGAACCCTGTTGAGGTTGCAGTAAGTATAACTTTGGTAAAGATTTGGAAAACAGACAAATCTCTTTTTTAGAGAAGAACATGTTGAAAATATGCGTTTTTTTATGTATTTTATAATGGATATATTCTTTTCTCAGAAACCTGTCATTTCCTAATTATTAGAATTTTTTGTCATAACCAATAAATGGCATATTTCCAAGAAAAGAAACAATCTCCATTAAAAAGCACACCAAAAACACCCATTTTCAACATGTTCTCTGAAATATTACAAAAACACCCATTTTCAACATGTTCTCTGAAATATTACACTAACTAAACCTAACCTAACCAAACCTAACATAACATAACCCTCGGACACTCTTCTGTGTAGTATTAAACTAATTAATCGTATCCCTCCTCCTGGAAAGTTATTTGCCATAACTTACCTTATACATGATGTAGGTGACGATAAACTGTAAACTTACAATGGATATGCCAACTTTTCTTGTCTCTACATACCTACTTTTGTATTATTAATAAAGTAATACAAAAAATAATATTACTTAGTGTAAGATAGCTAGGCAGGGGAGCGAGACACAGGGACACACGTCTCTCCTTTATTGGGCTCGGCCCGGAACTGAGGATACACTCTTGGCGACAAGCAGTGATTGGCTTGCCGCCGGGAAAACATATCGTACACCATGTACAAATAATAATATATCCAATATCCCCCCGTAAGATAAATGTGTGCCTGCAACACATTAATCTGATATGTGTATGAGCATAACGGGCTACGACGGCACAGGAGGGGAACGAACTAAACTTGGAATGGAGGTAAGTATACACGTACGGGTGAGGAACAAAAAGAGAACTATACCTTTGAAAATAATAATACAAAATACAAACTAGAAGAACAATGGTTTTACCTGGCCTGAAGTCTGTCTGTGTATGTGCGTGTGTGTGTGTGTGTGTGTGTGTGTGTGTGTGTGTGTGTGTGTGTGTGTGTGTGTGTGTGTGTGTGTTACACATAGTCGCTCAGCCACCCCGGTCGCCGCACCTGCCTCCTGGGTGCGGGGCGTAGCTGAGGTTGGGTGGGGGTTGAGACTTGTGCAGGTGTCATGGTTGGTTGAGCGGCTGGCGGGGTTGGTGGGCGCAGGGTTGGCGGTGCGGGCGGTGGGGTTGACTCAGTGACGGGCCGCAGATGCTTCCTGTTCCTGAGGCTTATTCAGCCGCTACCATCAAGCCTGACAGTGTACTGCCTGTAGGGCAGCGCCTCCATGATCAAGCCCGTGCGGTCCCCCATGCCCGAGGCCTGGTTCTGCATCCTTACTCGTGTGCCGGGGGACAGGGGCCGGAGCTGTCTGGGTGTGCAGGTTGCCATCAGGGTGTTGCCTTCCTCCCCCATTTTCACTTCTCTCTCACGCAGCGTCCTTCCCCAGTGCCTGTCCACCTTGTAATGTCGTCGGGCCGTTGACACACCATCACGCAGCTGCCTTCCGGTGGCAAGTTGGGCGGGGGACTTGTTGACAGATCGCAGCGGGGTGTTAAGGTACTGCAGCACAGCGAGGGAGGTTTTGTCCGTGTCCAATGAGCCCTCGCTACCTGTGTTGGCTCTGATGATTCTTTTGGCCGTCTTGACAGCTGCTTCGGCCCACCCGTTTGACTGTGGGTACTGTGCTGAGGACAGGCGTGCAATGACACCCCACTTCTTGAGGAATTCCGACATTTCCTCGCTCGCCAGGTTCGGCCCCCCATCAGTGGACAGCTGTTCCGGAGCGCCCCATCGCGTGAAGTACTGCCTCATTTGACTCTTGATTTTATTAGATGTAGCACCGTGTGGGAAATGGGCGAGTTCTAGCCATCCAGTGAGCCTGTCAGTGTAGACCATGTAGGTGTGCCCCTCATGCTGAAACATGTCCGCCACTGTGGATTGGAATGGGTACTCTGGGGGTGGCGTGATGACGAGTGTTTCTGAGGGCTGAGAGGGAGCGTGCGTCTCGCATGATGTGCACGACGCCCGGTAGTGCTGCAGGTCCCCTTCCAACCCGGGCCAGTATACACATTGCCTTGCCCTCCACAGCATGGAATCTAGCCCTTGGTGACCAGCGTGTAAGTTTGCTGCTACCTGTGGGCGGAGGGGCTCAGGAATCACGAGTTGCACACAACCCTGGTCAAAGGTGTATGTGACAAGGTCTTGAGAGACTGCCAACCGGTCCCTCATGCCATAGAACGGGCGCAGGCAGGCCACTTCTTGCGCCTTGTGCAGGTGCCAGTCCGCGGCCAACACTTTGGCCAGTAGTAGTTGGTAGACAGGGTCGTCGGCTGCAGATTTTCTCACCGCTGACTCGTTGAGAACGTGACCCTCGTGTTCGGCTGTGGCGATGACCACGGCTGCTACTGCCTCAGTGAGGTCCTCATCCAGGTTGGCGTCGGTGTCTGTGGTGGGGCTTCTGAGGGCTGGGTACCTGGACAGGAAGTCAGCTGCGGCGTTCCTTTTTCCTGGCAGATATTTGACTTGAAAGCGGTACTGTAGCATTCGCTCCTTGAGCCGGAAGAGTCGTGGGTTGATGACTTCTGTGAGGGCCCTGTCCCCCAGCAGCTTGGTGAGAGGGCGGTGGTCGGTGACGATGGTGAGGTTCGGGCACCCCAACAAGAACAGCCGGGCTTTCTGGAGGCACCACACCACAGCCAAGGTTTCCCCCTCTACCGCGGCGTAACCAGTCTCAGCGGCCGTGAGGTGGCGGCTTCCGCACAGGGCCAGACGCCAGCCCGCCCTGCAGCAGAAGGGAGCGGCAGCAGACGAGCAGTGGCAGAACTGCTGCAGGATAATGAATCCAATGCCCTCCCTGCTCCAGTCTGTTAGGGCAACTGTGGGGCGGGTTTTGTCGTAATATGCCAGGCCGTCCTTTGCAAGCTGGCATATGGTGTCATGAGCGCGGCAGAATTTCTCCTGCAGGTGCTCGTCCCAGTACACAGCCTTTCCGCACGGCTTCTTCAGGAGCTCCCTGAAGGCGTTCATGATTGGGGCTGTGGCGAGGAATGGGGCAAGTTGATTGACAAACCCGTACCACGACCTGATGTCTGAGATGGAGGGCTTGTCAGGCATCCTGAAGCTTTTGATTGCCGCTAGGCGCTCGTCTGTGGGTTTGTGCTCCTCCCAGCCGAGGCGAAAACCCACGAAATCCACCTCCCTCCATGCGAACTGGAATTTTTCAGGCTTCAAAGTAATCCCCTTGGCTGCATAGGTCGCCAGAAACTCGTACGTGTGCCAGAATGCATCTTCAATGTTGCTGTCGTAGAGGAGGGTGTCATCGATACACTTGTGCTTCCTCACGATGCCTTGGATGGCATCATCGAAGCGCTTTGTGTATGCGTCGCCAGCAGAACAGTGGCCCATGGGGGTCCGGAGGTACCGGAACCTCCCCCATGGGGTGATGAAGGTGGTGAGACTTCGACTCTCCTCGTCCAGCCTGACTTGGTGGTACCCCCAATAAGCGTCAGCCACTGTCTTGAAGCAATGTTTGGGGACACTAGACACCATGTCGAAGGGGGCGGGGGTGTGGTGTGTCTCTCTGCTGCATGCGGCGTTGAGGCGCTGGTAATCGACGGTGCGCCGCGGTTGCCCTGATTTCTTTGCTACCACAACCATGCGGGCACACCACTCCATGGGTTCCCCTGCCGGGACGGGCTCGATGACGCCTCTCCGTACGTCGTCTTCAAGCTGGGCTTTCACCTCGTCCTCCCAGTGTTTCGGCACCGAGGCGGGCGTGTGGCAGGCGTAGGGGACAGCGTTGGGTGCCAGGTGGATGTGGTGAGGCTCGCCGTCCATCACGGGCAGCAGGCTCCTTGTGGTGTTGAAGGCGGAGGCCGAGAAGTGTTGTAGTAGCCACTCCTCTAGCCGTTGTACGTGCTCCTCGTGTGGCGGGAATGGTATCGTGGCGGGCTTGGCAGGCGGCTGGGCATGCTTGGCGGTCGTGTCACGCGCTTCCACTGCTTGCACTGTCGGCAGGGAGTGGTGAGGGAAGCCAGCGGGCACCAGCCCCAGCTCTTTGCACACGCTCAGTGACAGGAACAGCGACCTGGCGAAGGGTACGAAGTATACTTCTTGCTGTGAAGCATGGCCGCCAAGGTAAATGTCACACCGGCACGATCCGAGGCACCGTAAGGGCAAGTCTGCTACATCCCGCAAGCCTGCACGTCCCTGTAGCTGCGTGGGTTGTATGTTGAGACTGGACAGGAGGGCCGCCCCCGCGACGCACACCTGGGCGCCGGTGTCCGCCACAGCTGCTGTGCGGTGCTTGGCGCCCTTGCCAAGCGCCACTGTTACCTCTATGGTGGGTTGGCGGGACACGTTCGCGCCTGCCGTTGTCACTGATCCCGAGACGGCGTTGGCAGATGCAGTGCCGTGTGGGCGCCTGGAGCTCCTGCAGCACCTCTTGAAGTGACCTTTCTTACGACAGGCGACGCAGACTGCTTCCCTGGCCGGGCAGGAAGCTCTGTCAGGGGCGTGCGAAGTACCACAGTTCCAGCAAGTACGTGAGGGCTGTGTCTTGCCAGAGGTGGTGGTCGAGCGTCTGGTCCCCGTCCTCCTCGGCCCGCACGGTGCCAGCCGCGCGACTGCTTTCCCGCCAACCGCCCACACCTGTGGTGTGTTGGCGGGCTGCCTCATATGCACAACTTATGGCCCTTAGGGCGTCCACACTGCCTAACGAGTCACACGCTTGATACACCTGCTGTTTGAGGCCCGTGTCGCGGATGCCTACCACAAGCTTTTTCAATAGCAAGTACTCAGAGAGGTTGAGGCTGCACTGGGGACACTCAAACGCGCAGTCGTTGACTTTCTGGGCGCCCCGTACGAAGTAGTCACTAACACACTCGTCCTGCCCTTGGCTGACACCGAAAAACTCTGCCCACTGCACTGCCGGGCTGGAGGAGCGAAGCACTAGGTTACCAATGGCGTCCAGCGCCTCCTGCTGTGTGAGGGCGCTCCACTGGTCGAAGGTGAATCTGGCGTCCAAGGCACGTTGCAGCGGGGGGCCACAGAGGAGTCTGACGTGATGGACCGCTTCCTGGCGTGGCCACTTGTAGAGGAGGAGCCAGCACTCCATGGACCGTTTCCACGACCTGAATGCAGCTGGTGTCATATCCAGGTCGCATTTCTCGGGGGCAGCCAAGAGAGGCACCCGAGGGGCGGGCGCCATGTTGCCTCGTGTGATGAGCGCAGCCATGTTGGCCTGCAAGGTGGTGATGGCTTGTTGCTGGTCACTGATGGTCTGCCTTGCCTGCTGGAGCAGCGGCTGGAGGCTGCGAGGAACCACTGTCGTCGAGGCCCTAGGCGTCGAGCGAGGGGATCGGCAAGGTAGAGGCATCTTGACCGGTGTAGGTAAGGGTTTCACTGCGCCATGTAAGATAGCTAGGCAGGGGAGCGAGACACAGGGACACACGTCTCTCCTTTATTGGGCTCGGCCCGGAACTGAGGATACACTCTTGGCGACAAGCAGTGATTGGCTTGCCGCCGGGAAAACATATCGTACACCATGTACAAATAATAATATATCCAATACTTAGCATATGATTTATTGTGTAGTATTATTAAGTTTGTTATGCTGTATCTTCATTTGCTTCAATAATTTTATATTGATGTGTTTTCTCGTGAAGATGCCTTCAGCCAAGGCAAAGCGTAGCATTAAAGTTGCAAGATCTGACTAAAAGTTGTTCCTGGTTTTATGCTCTTTTTAGGAAGCTGCGGGCCAACAGGGCACATAACCAACAGCAGGTGACCCATCATCATCAGCAGCAGCAGCAGCACCAGGAGGACCACCAGCAGCAGCACCAGGTAGACCACCAGCAGGACCATCAGCAGTACCCCCACCAGGAGGACAACCAACAGCATCAGCTCCTGGAGGTGCATCAGCAGCAGGAGGAGGTGTTGGTGATCCCTTCACCACAACTAGTGGCTGATGATAGTAGCAATGTTCAAATAAATTATTTGGACCTTGCTGCAGCAAATGCAAATTCAGTTTACAAGGACGAAAAGCGTAGGCTGAAGCTGCTCAAGGAAAAAGCCAAGATTGAGTACTGGCAAGAAAGAGCAAAATACTACAAAAATAAAAGAACTTAAGACTTTGCATAATCTTACTTTTTCTCATGTGGAGTAAAACTAGTCTGTACATCTTACTTTTATTTCCTATATTACTGCTAAGTGATATTATGGCCATCTTGTGCTCCCTTAAGAGAAAGTAGTTCGGTGAGAGAATTTGTTGTCTCCATACGAAGATACATGCAATGCTGACTTGACAGGGTCCACATGTTGTGACTTCATGCATCACTGAAACAATCAAAAAGATAAACGTTAGAGCATACAAATTTTGGGTTAAGCAATAGGGAGAGGAAAGGAAGAGTTTCTGTTATTTAAGCAAGGTTTGGTGTTTCCAACATACAGTGATTCCCACATATGGAGATAGATCTGTTACAAATGTGTGACATCAAAACATCACATGTTTGTAATAGATCTGTTCTCTGCATGTTAGAATCACTATATAATATACATATATACTATATAATATATAGTGTTTTTAATATTATTAAAAACACTAAACCTTGCTTAAGTAAGTCTCTTCTTTTCCTTTCTAAATCTCTAAATGTAGGAGTGTTAATCATTATGACACTCACTCTTTAAATATGTAGAGAAGCACAATTCATATAAAATCAGCCGATGATTATAATGTAGTAGCTCTGATAAACTGGATATGAACTAAGGGTACGTACTTGAAAATGTAGGTTGGCAATATAGTCCCGGAATGGATGTCCATTGCGGGCAGCAGGAATGCCTGGATTTAGATGCAACTGTGCACCATCACCTACTTCTACTGCATCATCCTCAACATTGTCATCAGGGAAAGGGATGTTCCAAGCTTTACAAATGTTGTGAAGCACAGCACAGACATTAATCAACTTGCACGTCTTTTCAGGACCGAGACGCACCTCACTATGCAGAACATGAAATCTTTTTTTAAGTTGGCCAATGCCTCGTTCCACAGTGCAACGAGCCTTCCTATGAACTCTGAAAAAAGCGAAAGGAATGACATACGTACTTTTATTTTAAAGTACCTATATCAGACCATATATCTATTCATGATGACCAGTGATTAAAATCTAAATCAAACATAATAAAAGAATCACAATGTAGTAATGCATATACTTCAAAATATACTATTGTTTATTTCCTACACAAAAGCATTAAGGTTAAACCAAAGTGGTATACACAAATTAGTAACTAGATTTAGGTTGAATTAACTAGTACAAGATAGTAAGATAGTTTTTCTTTCCTAGATTTCTCTGACCTGTTTTGGTTAATGTACATATGTTGGATTAGCTTGGAGAACACTTGGAAAATATTTATAACCTAAATGAGTTGTGCTTTTAAGGTTAGGTTAAGATAGGGTGGCTGAATACTATGGGTTTTTATTGCCTATGAGAGAACTTGAAAAATTACAACCTAAGTTTCTTAGGTTATGTGAATTTGGGGTGGCTGGATTTACCGGTAAGGTAGGTTAGGTTAGATTAGTTGGTAGAATTAGTTAGGATGTGTTAGTATGTTCACTTAAGTTCTGTTCAATTCAGCTAGGTTGGGTTTCAGTTATGTTTCTTTTTTTGTGTGTGTGAATTTGTTCTGTATGTGTGTGGGGAATATATGAGCAAAAATTGCTGGGTAAATTTCTGTTGGGGAGATTTTTCTTCAAATTCGCCATTGCGACTGGTTAGGTTTAGTAATGTTAGGTTATAATTTGGTTTGGTTAAGTTTAATTTTTTTTTTTTTTTTCTGCTCATATATGTGTAAGGTGGCATATAGAAAATTGCGACAGAAAGCGATATAATTTTAGTTTATGCCCATACTCTTCCCTCTCCTTGCCAACAAGCATGGGGACTTGTGGGACATTAAATGCATATTTTCTTGCATAATAAGGGTTGAAAAGTTAGATTAAGTAGGGTACAGTTAGATAATTAGTATTTTGGGAGGTCCAGGGGGATGCAACCAAGGCTAACTGGAGAGAGCTCCCCCTGTAGTCAGCCTTGATACAACCCCCTGTGGCTAGGTTAGGTTAGGTAGGTTGGTTAGTTAGGTTAGGTCAGGTTAGGATAGGTCAGACATTGGATACAATAGGTTAAGTTAGGTAGATTAGGATAGATCAGAGATTTGATAGCTTAGGTTAGATTAGGTCCCACAAGTTCCCATGCTTGTTGGCAGGAAGAGGGAAGAGTGTGGGTACAAACTAGAATTTGACCTAGAAAGTTACTAGATTCATTCAAAGCATATCTAAACCTACCAGAACACAATTTACAAATAAACTCATCTGTTATAATTAGCTTGTGCAACAGTTTGAGGGCGAAGGTAAGGAGTGAGGAGCCATTGCTTGCAGGGATAGCCATTGTCCCCGAGAAGGTAGCATCCTGCAGGTACATGTTGTTCTTCAAACATCAATTTCAGTGCTGACTCATCTAGTATTCTTGCATTGTTGACTGAGCCAGGCCACCTTGCCACAATGTCAATTATCTGGTTTATCCGGTCTGATGCAAGAACTATTCAACATGGATACCGAATACCAAATAACCATCAATATCCAGCCGAATAGGCTATACAGTGCACCGCTATCTTCTTTCTTTCTTTCTTTCTTTCTTTCTTTCTTTCTTTCTTTCTTTCTTTCTTTTCTTTTGAATACGGCTATTAACTTCATCATCCACATATTTGATAGGAGTCATTTGTGTTTAGAACTGTCAGAGTATTTTGCAAGGTAGGACTTAAGTATTCTGCCAGTACTTAAGTGTAAGATTTGAGAATTTTGTCTGTTAAGTGTACCTAGCAATACAAAATATTTTTTGTAGTTATAATCCCTTCCCAAATGGGAACAATTTTGCCTCTTTCTGCTGTTGACCACCCTGCACAACTGGCCTCTTTGCATTTATAGTACCGTAAAATAGATTAGATTAAGGGACTAGACAGCTAGGGTTCTCATCCACTCTCTTCCTCCACTACCTTAGATGTTGTTGGCATATTATAATCAAACTGAGAGCTAGAAAAAATGCTTAAATCATCAAAATGCAAGTGGCAATTTTTTTCTTGCAAGGGATATATTGAAAGAAACTGGTGATGAAGAAATGAGTGATGTAATGTCATGCATATAAGTCTCATGCCAGACCTCACACCTCTTCTGCCTAATGTGATGTGTCTGCATTTTGTAAATCACTTTAGCCTTCTCCCTCTACTTCTCAGGAGCATGATTCATTAAGATTTGATATACAAGCATCATTATTATAAAGAAACAAGAGGAACCTGACTGTGAAAATGAAATGCTCATATCAAGCCAAACCTCTTCATCAGCTTTATTATCCTATCTTTATACAGTGTCATTAAGGGTGTGTGCACAGAGACAGCATGTTAACAGTGCACTGGAAACCAGCGCAGTAAGGTGTTCACAAAGATGTGGGTAACCAGTTCCGACCCACTCAGAGAGCGACACAGACAGAGGGAGTATCTGTCATCAGTATCAATATGCCAGGTATACAAGATGTCAAGCTCATCATCTGATGATGACTTCATGCTGCTCGATAGTGTTCATACAAAAGTTAAAAGAAAAAGAAGAGTAGTACATGAAATAAACTACAAGAGAGAAGTTTGAAGAATATCATCATCTTCTAAGTGATCTGAAAAGGGACAAATCATGATTTTTTGAATACACAAGAGACATTGAACTACATTCTCAAGAAAGTTGAACATCTTCTCGTGAAGACATGGTGTAACTGGCACGAGCAACCCATTCAACCTGAAGAAAGACTTATCATTACTATCAGGTGAGCTAAATTCTGATACTAAAATCAATTTCATATTACTTTATCAATAAGATGATAATCATAGATAGTATAGGGAACAAATAACTTTTATTTGAATTTTACAGTTTATATTGTATAGGACTGATGAACACAACAAAGTAAAGATACAGATATCATTAATCCTAATAACAAAACAATTGCATAAAATAAACATTTCTCCTAGTACAGACATATGTGTAATACTAAGACTGTTATTGTGCTACATAGGTTATGAAGTCATACCTGTGGCATAAAATTGAGACTATAGGTGAGTGGGCATAGGAGTAAGGAGACACCCGTGGAGTATAAGCAGAAGCTGAGGAAGAGGAACCATGGGTATCTGGAAGGAGAGATATGGCAGGCACTGGATATGTAAATTGTTGTACAAGTTCTTGTAGGCAGCTTCTAAATGTCAGCTTCTGCACAGCAGGAATTCTTTTGACATGAGGTAACAAATTTTTGAAGAACATCAAATCCTTGTCATCTTCTTTGTCTTGCTTTCAATATCTTTTTCTTTCAAGTATTGAATTTTTTGTTGTTCAATATCCAATATGCTCTGGTTGTAGTCATCTGTTTCAGAGCATTTACTAGCTCCCTTTTTCTTTGGACAGGTGGCAGGTGAAGTGAGCCATTGCTTTTCCATAACTTCATCCTCACATTCAGGTGTGTCTTTAGTGTGAGATGAAGAGGCTGATGCACCTTCCTCTGTAGCCAAGGGGGGGGGCTCCATGGTAACAATTTGGAATTCTACTTGAGGTGATTCTGGTAATGAGGTTTCAACAGTATCACCGGTTAGCACACCTGATAAATTTCCAGTTGAAGCTCTTGCTTTCATGACATCTTTTAGGAAATGCAGAAACTTGAAATATTGCCACTTTGATGTGGGAGTGTCACCTGCAGCATCACCTGATCGAGCTGGTGGAATTTTCCCAAGCTCAACAGCAAACTGGTCTCTAAGATATTTCTATTCTTTTTTTAACCAGTGTCTCTGAAAAGACAGAAGATTTGGGAAGTGGTAAAAAAAAAGGCTTGATAATAATACATATTATGCTAATATGCATACTGTACATACATATCCTGGGCAGACATCCTTCAAGACTATACTCTATAGGCAAAGCACACACAAATATGCATGCAAACACATTTTCAAGCCTCACCAAGGCTAATAATGATTATATTATCATATTTGTCATTGTTTATTGACATTGCTTATAATATTATTTGCAGATATCTTGCCACAGGATTATCATTCCGTGCCCTTGCTTTTTCGTTTAGGGTTGGAGTGACAATGATGGGAAAGATTGTTGCAGAGACTGTTATCACACTGTGGGAAGAACTAATGAGGAACACATGCCAGTACCAACAAAGGAATCTTTCAAATTGATTGCTGAAGATTTTTACAGCATCTGGAATTTTCCTAACTGTTTAGGCTCTGTTGATGGAAAACATATCTGTGTTCAGTGTCCCCAAAATTCAGGATCAATATAGTTTAACTATAAAAAAAAAATTTTCCCATTGTCCTTCAAGCTGTTGCAGATGCATCAGCAGGTTGCCAGTGCAAATATCACAGACTTGAAAAAAAAAAAAAAAAATACACCCTCCCACACCTTTGGGGAATATATTGCATTGCAATTATATCAGTGACCCACACAAATGGTCAATGGTAGCTACTAAAGTAATGCAGTTTCTTCATGAATGCATGTTTGAAATTCAATGACATGTAAATAAACAGCATATGTTTCTATGTTTTCCTTTATCCTATAAGATGCTATGACAGTTCAGTCTCAAAGGGAAAGAGGAAGAAGAGTTTAAAGAGTACCAAAACAAATTTAAAGTTTTTCTCACTGAGGTACCCTCTACCTCAGTGATTCTCAACCAGAGGTAAATTTACCCCTTTGGAGTAAAAAATTACATGGCGGGAGGTAAATAATTGATATACCTGATAACTGAATAATACCATATTTCCCACCATATGACACTTTTTCCCCCTCCCTCCCCCCCAAAAAAAAGCTCCAAAAATCACCCTGCGTCTTATACTCCAATGGTCAGGTTTGAGTAAACCTATGGGCTATGGTTACTGGTACTAAAGTAACACTTAAACACCACTGTTTAACTCCAGAATGAAATATATATGTTTATATATTATTAAATAATGATTACAAATCAAAACAGTGCCAAAAATTACTAGATAATGATTACAAACCAGAATAATGCTAAATCATAAAAGCTGATTGATGTAACTCTGAAGCACATCACTCAATTTGAATAAAAATTGTGGTAAATTTATTAAGCTAATGAATAGCTTTATTCTGAAATCATATCCATAATTTGTATGAAGAAAGCGTTCTTAGCTAGTTACACTTTGTGCACTTACCAAGAAACATGGCTACAAGCGCAATCTTAACATAAGCAGGAACTGTTTTGTTTATGATTTCAAGTCAACAATTGCTTGGGGTAGGAGCACTGTAACATTTCAGCCAATAGTGGAACATCTTGAACACAGAGAAAGGCAGAAAGCAACATAAGGTGGTATCATAGTCATAATTGTTCAGCAAGTTATGATCACTGATAAACTGGTATGATATTTTCTCTTCTGTGTTGGTTTGAGCTGCAATTTGGACCAAAGCCTGATTGAGGGGCAGGCTATGAAGTTTAGGAAAAAGTGGAGCTTATTTTATTTTTTCTAAATATCCCCAGCCAAATTATAGGTGTCTTATATGGGAGGAAATACGATATATATATATATATATATATATATATATATATATATATATATATATATATATATATATATATATATATATATATATATATATATGTGTGTGTGTGTGTATGTGTGTATGTGTGTGTTTGTGTGTGTGTGTGTGTGTGTGTGTGTGCGTGTATGTAAATAGACACAAATACACTCATACCTTGGCACTATGAACCTCACTTTAACAGATTTTAGAAGCAGCAGACAAAATCTGGAGCAGCTGACTCAATTTGAAAGTCCTGCACACTACAGATGGAGTTGTGGCAACACTGGACATGAGCTGCTTGTTGCAGGTGGTCAATTTGTTTACATGAGTGTAACAACATGTGTAGGTCATTGTTCTATAGTTTATGCCCTTTTTATGTGTTGTTTGAATTATTATAATTTTCTACAACCATGCCGTCTGGAAAGAAAGTAGAAAAGACAGCCAGCAAGTGACCTTGATGCAATGGTCTCTCTCTCTCTCTCTCTCTCTCTCTCTCTCTCTCTCTCTCTCTCTCTCTCTCTCTCTCTCTCTCTCTCTCTCTCTCTCTCTCTCTCTCTCTCTCTCTCTCTCTCTCTCTCTTTTCTTTCTTTCTCTCTCTTTGTCTTGTCTTGGGTCTTTGCCTCTTTCTTTTTCCCTGTACTTCTGTTTCCAGTGCTCTTTTCTCATCACTTTATCCATGACATGGACACCATCCAAGTCTTGCCTCATGTCTTGCATTACTTATCTTCTCTCATGTCACCCCATGCATCCATTGCAACATCCTCATTTCATCTACCTCCATTCTCCTCTCATTTGCCTCCATCGCATAGATTATTGCTGGTGTTACCACAGTTTTGTACACCTTTACTTTTAATTTCACTGACATTTTCTTATTGCACAATACTCCCGATGCATCTCTCCAGCTTCACCATCCAGCTTGGATTCTTCCTGTTATTTCTCAATCCTCTACTGTTTGGTGATAGGGTGGATCCCAAGTTATAAATGCATCCACTCTCAGCCCCGCACCATCCAGTCTAATGCTTTCCCATCTATCCTGCTACTGCTCTGCACAAATTATATACTCTCTTTGTCTTATTTTTTTTTTCATTCCTCTACTTTTTCAGTGCTTGTCTCCACTTATCTAATTTCCTCTCTTTTTCCTTCTTTTGTCTCACTCACCATAACCACATCATCAGTATACACCATATCCCATGGTATCCTTTCTCTTAATGAACTTTTACTGTACTGTCATGTTATTAATTATTACAGTTGGGAGCATATTGACTTACAAGCTACAAATTTTTATACCCAAGTTTTTACTCTTGCAGAGCCAACACTGAAAATAACACTCAGAAGATTATTATTAGTACTTACAAAACTGATTGGGAGTCTCGTTCAGCCAAGAGATTCAAGGATTTAAAGGAGGCAACAGTGGAAACTAACAATTCTGGTGACATGACTCATAGTTCAAGCAACATTAAAGGTAATGTAAATAAGAGCTTCATTGGTTTTTGACACATTTTTGTTTATCTATTGCAAAATATTTGTTTTATTGCAATTACTATATTTGATGGTATGTAAGATGCACTCTTCAGAAAAAAAATGTAATTGGTATTTTTTGTGTGGTGCATACTTCCCAGTTTTCATTGGTTTTTGAGAGCTTTGGGAGATGCAAGTGATAGAATTAGGCCACTTGAAAAAATTTATAGATGAGTAAAAGTAAAGGTGTTATCTTCCTCTGACTTCCAAGTAATTACTGGTACTGCCCACTTCCATCACTTTTTCATCCAACTGTCGGAGCAGATTTGCAGTCCTCAACTTTCAGGTAGGAATTTGATATGCTGGAGGAAAATTCGAAGTCAAATGACATTCTATGTAAATTGTTGAAAAAACAAAAATAGTTCACAATAGTGATTTTATTTTTTTGCATAACTTGAAATAGAACAAAGATTATGACTAAGAAAAAAGAAACAAAAACAAAACTTTAAAAGAGAACAACATAAGTTGTGAGTTGACTTCTAATAAAACAAACACTAACACACTGTGAAAGTGCAGCAATGGCCAGCCAAGGGACCAGGGCTGGGATACTCAAAACACGACTTTGGTAAAGGTACCTGTTAGCCAAAGGTGCCTTTGCAAATGTCATGCTAAAGATGGCTTTGGTGCAGCTTGAATTCAGATACACAAAACTTTTCAAAGGTACCTTTGGCCCCGCCTTAATGCGGAAGGTACCTTTAGCTCCAAAGGTGCCTTTGTACAACCCAGCCAATCACAGTGGCTGTAAGAAAAGTGTTTGGAAGGTTAAAGCCAATCAGAAAGGAAAATTTTATCAGCTGGTGCTTGCAAACACTAAACACATGGTGAAGGCTAGAGTTGAGTGTTAAGTTTGTAAATTTTTGGAGAATAATGGCAGATGGGAGGGAACATATAGCAAAGACAAAACTGCCAAGTTTTAATGAAGAAGAACTTGTAGCCATGGTGACAGCAGCAGCAGAAAGGAAAAACATTATATTTGGAGCTTTCTTGGATACTGTGTCAAGAAGAACAAAAGAGACACAGCATGGACTGAAATTACTAGAGCCATGAACAGCATCAGCAAATTTCCAAGAGAGGCGAAGGCTGTAAGGAAGAAATTTAGAGATTTTCGCTCTGAGATAAAGCGGAAGTTAAGCCAACACAAGACTCAGATGAAATGTACAGGTAAGAATAAATCAAAATCTCTTTGTACTTTATATTATTTAGTTAATGTTGTCCCACTAATTTCTAGAAAGACTATTTACTTCTGCTGAAATGTGATGGGGCATCTAGGGTATCATATACTAGTTAAAATTGTGGATACTGTATGATTATAATTTGTAGAGTAGCTGTAGGATAGGTAAATATGTATTTTGAGTTAAGATTTGTTTTCTGTACGTGCCAGTTTCTCCTAAACCTAGCAATTTACTTGTAATCTTACCTTGGAAATGGCTTCAGGCAACTGCACCCTCAAACCCTCTTGGAAACTCATCATATGAGTAAAACAGTTATATCTCAATTTTCATTAAAAAATATAAAAAATCATTTTTTTGTTCAATGAAGCACACCATTTCCACCTCACTCCCTTTGCCATTAGATATGGTTAGGTTAGGTATGGCATGGGATGGTTATGTTAGGTATGGATAGGTTAGGTTTGGTTAGGTTACGTCAACTCTCTCTCTCTCTCTCTCTCTCTCTCTCTCTCTCTCTCTCTCTCTCTCTCTCTCTCTCTCTCTCTCTCTCTCTCTCTCTCTCTCTCTCTCTCTCTCTCTCTCTCTCTCTCTCTCTCTCTCTCTCTCTCTCTCTCTCTCTCTCTCTCTCTCTCTCTCTCTCTCTCTCTCTCTCTCTATATATATATATATATATATATATTGACAGTAAACTAAATCAGGAAATAAGGCTCTGATTGTAACTGTGTGCAGTACTACTAAGTATTGTTTATTTACAAATGTTTGGAAACATACTGCAATACTACGTAGGGATTTTGCTATATCCTTTACATTATCATCAATCTCATGCTGGACCTGTAGCATTTCATCTATCTTATCCAAGTACAGATGGGTAGCTGAGTGACCAGATGAGTCTGCCATGTTCTGTGCATCCTCATAGACTTTTCCTTCAACTTTCAATCTTGATACACCTCTCTTCTTCATCTTCCCATTAATATGTCTAAAGAATAGTTTGGGTTCATTTATACACTTTTCTGTTATATCTCTTTCATACTTTCTTCTCTCCATTCTTATTATCACAATGTACTCATAGTATCAGTATATTCCTCCCATCTGCTCTCAGTTTTCCTTTTCTTCCATCTATTCCAAGCATTTAACTTATAATTTCTAGCCTTTTTTGCATTTTGTATTGAACCATTCTGTTACCGTCAAGAGGTGGTGAAGGTTATTTCAGACCCACATGATGACACGAATCATTTATTGAATCCGGTCAGAACCTGAAGACATACATTAATGATCACAGACAATATTCTGTATGAATAATTTGTGTAATACAGGTATTATTCTGCATATTAGTTATAGGATAATGTATTCTTACACAGACAGTTGTTAAACTTACGTGTTTGGGTCTTGGGGTAATCGTTAAGTAACGCACACGCCCTTTCTGACAGGTGTTCTAGGTAAGTCCATCTACTTCTGTCTCTGCAGCAACACACATCCTCCCTGCGCGAGTGTCCTCAGCAAAGTGTCCCTATCATCCGCAGTTACTGCCTGGGTTCCTACCCTGTCCATCGTTATCCATTAGCGATGGCGATAAGGCCAGCCTCATCTTATCCTCATGTCATAACAAGCATCTTTCATCTCCTTACATCAACAGTACCTTAACACCGACCATACAAGAAATTCACTGACCTAGACCTCATCTTGGTCCTCGCCCTTATCTCCAGGTCCTGTCCTTTCTCATTAACAAACTTGCTTGCACAACAACAACTTCTTTCACCCACTTGGCGGTAACACATTCCTTACCCTTTCTACATCTTGCTCCTCCTCTAGCTTCAAAGTTCCCCACAGCAGTATTACATATCCTTATAAATTCATCCCATTTTTCTTGAACATCTGCATGTTCAAAGTCTTTCCAGTCCATGGCAGCAAAGTACTTTCTTAATTTAAAAAAATCAGCTTTAATATATTTAAATCTCCTTACCTTATAATTTTTTATCAGTGATTACATTTTCATTTTTCAAATTAAATTCCATCAACACATGATCACTTTTACCTAAAGGGTTATCATAGTGTATAGTTTCAATAATTTCCATATCCTTGGTAAACATTAAATCAAGTCTTGATGGTCTTGTATCACAATCTTGTATCACAATCAACCCATTGAGTCATGA
>NC_087151.1:7560000-7640000 GCF_035594125.1 Scylla paramamosain | reverse complement strand
ATATTCCAATCTTGGTCTTATCATGTGTGTGTAGCAATGCAACATTCTTTTATTTTATTATGTTCTTAATATCTGTTATTGTAAGGCATCATGAAATAAAAATCCAGTAATCATGAAAGGAGTAGGCTGCATGCAAAAAGTAGCTTATTGGTACTAACATTTATTTTTGCCGCACCACTTCATAAAAAGTTTTATTTTAAGTTTGAAAGAAATATTTTTTTTAAGTTTGTGTGCTAATAGTTTTTTTTAAATGTGCTAATTTGAATAATAAAGTAATCTACAAACAATAAACTGAGTATGCCATTAACCTCAAGCAAACAGCTAACCTCTCCCTTGATGAAATAGCCTCCCAAAGACAGGTGTTGCTCTTGATCAAATCTTCGTCAACTTTTGAAGCAAATGGTTGAACTGGAATTTAGTCATTCTAAAATACTGATCAAATTTTGTTTCATTGTCATCTAGTTCTTTGTAGAGAGTCCAGAATTCTCCCTCTAACTTTCTTTTCCTTTGGCACTTGTGTACCCATAATCTCTTCTTCTTAGCTTTTAACTCTATACTCCTCATCTTCATCTAAAAGAAGAGCAATTGCAGTGAGCTCCTTCACACAAAATGTTTTTGGCGCCATCCCAAAGCAACAGCCGCATGCTGACTGACTGCTTCCAATAAGTATGGTGTGAACACAGCTACATTTTGACAGAACGCAAATGAAACGTAACCATATGGAGACGAACTGTATAGTGTGAATCAGTCTTTCCTCATCTCAGATGATGAGGATGATGAGTGAGCACAGAGGCCCTGGAAGAAGATCCTTAGCCTCAGGGGGGAAATTAGGGCAAGAGGTCCTCCAGTCTTGGGAGAGGGGTGTGGGTGGGGGGTGACAGAAGGACTTAACACTACAGTGAGAGTAAGTACAAAAATTATTTTAATTTAATTTTATTTTATTGCTTTATTCTTGTGTTTATTTTATTTATGTAACATGTGCTTTATTATTTTAGGCAATAACTGTATTTACATACAATATTTCATGGTTTTATGGGTTTTATGGGGGATTAGGGCACATTCATACAGGTCTTGGAATGCATATCTGTTTCTCCCTCATTTAATCTTAACTTTGCTATATGATCATTCGCTTTATGATTGCATTTTCAGGAACATAACCATATCGCATATCAGGGAGGACCTGTACTGTCCACTGTGGTGAAGTTAGACCACCGCCCACTTGTAGTCTCCCAGCCACCAGAAATACTCACGTGTTCCGTTAAATCCTTCCCTTTCCTATAAGGGAAATTATTAAATGATAGCATTAATAATATATCTGAACCAAACTAATTTACCACAATACCATAGAAAATTTATAAAATAAATCATACGTTAAGAACATAAAAACATAAGTACATAAGAAATAAGGGAAATTGCAAGAACCCATGAGGCTTACACATAGCAGCCCCTGTATAAGATATACCTACCTATTTCCACCTATCATTCCCATCCATAAATCCATCTAATCTTCTCTTAAAGCTCCCTACTGTTTTAGCACTAACAACTTGATTACTGAGTCCATTCCATTCATCTACCACTCTATTTGAGAACCAATTTTCTCCTATCTTTTTTAAACCTAAATTTTTTCAAGCTTGAACCTGTTATTTCTTGTTTTGGCCTGGTTATTGATCCTAAGAATTTTGCTTACGTCTCCCTTATTATAACCTTTATACCACTTAAAGACTTCTATCAGGTCACATCCTAACCTACGTCTAAAGAATGTAAATTTAACAGCTTCAATCTCGCCTCTTAAGGAATACTTCTCATCCCCTGTATCCTTTTAGTCATTCTCCTTTGTACTGATTCTAATAGACCTATATCCTTCCTGTAATATGGTGACCAGCACCAAATATAACTTTATTATTACTTCAGGCCTCCTGCTTTTAACACTCCTAAAAATTAATCCTAATACTCTATTTGCCCTGTTTCTGGCCTCTGTATTGCTTTCTTAGACAGAGTTCAGAGCTAACTATAACTCCTACTGTGTTGGTTTCCTCTACCTATGCTAAGTACTTTGCATTTGTTGATATTGAACTGCATTTGTCATCTGTCTGTCTATTTGTTCATCCTATCTAAATCTGCCTACAAGGCGATGGCATCTGGTTCTGACCTAATTAATCTACTTATCTTTGTGCCACCCTGCAAATTTATTAAAATCACTACTAGTTCCACTATCCAAGTCATTGATATATATTATAAACAACACTGGCTCTAATACTGATCCCTATGGCACTTCACTAATTACATAACCCCACTCAGATTTAGAGCCGTTTATAACAACTCTCTGTTGCCTGTTGCTTAGTCATAACCTTATCCAGCCTAACACCTTCCCATCTGTCCCATATGCCTTGACCTTTCTCAAGAGCCTCTGATGGGATACCTTGTCAAATGCTTTACTGAAGTCCAGATATAGGATGTCATAACTATCACTATTATCTGCTGCCTCATACACTTTACTGGAAAAACTTAACAAGGTCATCAGGCAAGACTTCCCCTTCGTGAAGCCATTCTGTGACTGGTTTGTCTAAATGCTCCCTAATGTTCTTTGCTATTATTGACTTCATTATTTTACCTACAACAGAAGTTAAGCTGACAGGTCTATACACTGTATAACAATGAAAAAAAAAAACGGAAATGAGACTATCCTTTTCTAGAGTTATTTTTTGCGTAGATTACGAATATAACATCCGTTTCTTTCTGTGACCCTCCAGTTCTTTGTAAATAGCAGTGCCCGCAATGTCTATCTGAACGGTATTTTTTGTTGCTTTTACCATTTATATAATTTTTCACATAGCTATGTGTTTTTTTTTCTTAACAGGATACAGAGTTAAGATGCCTAGAGAATGCAAGAATTCGCCAGACAAGTTTTGTTATATATGTGGATCAGTTACATTAAGGCAATACAAGAGACAGTTGACTCAACGTGTAAAGAAACTTTATGAGCTGTACTTTGGATGTAAAGTGGGTGACCAGGACAAAAGCTGGGCACCTCACATATGTTGTGTCAGGTGTACAAGTTCCCTTTCTGCCTGGGTGAAAGGCAAAGGGACTGGCCTCATGTTTGGCGTACCAATGGTCTGGAGGGAGCCAAAGGACCACTCAACAGATTGCTACTTCTGCTTAACAGATATTAAAGGTGGGTATTCAATGTTTATTTTTTACTGTTTTTATATATATTTTCAAGAGATGTATCAATAAAAAAGATCGAAATACATAATAAGTTGCACTTCCACTATTTTTGCACGTGATCACAACCAATAGTATCCATTTTTAGTCTGATTTTATTTTATTTTCCTGCAGGTCGCAACAGAAAAGGCAAGAAATCTATCGTGTATCCAGATCTTCAGTCTGCTGTTCGCCCAGTTCTACATTCAAGTGATATTCCTGTACCACAGCCGCCCTCTGAACTACCAAGCGATGACACGAGCAACTCAGACGATTCAGAATCTCAAGATGCAACGTATACGACACAACTTGAATCTGATAAGAAACCACACCTCATCACCCAACCAGAACTCAATGATCTAGTTCGTGATCTAACACTTACTAAGCAACAGAGTGAACTCCTGGCCTCACATTTGCAACAATGGCACCTGTTGGATGAAGAAGCTCGAATTACAGTATTTAGGAAGCATTCTGCAAATCTACAGGATTTCTTCACTGGAAAACAACTTGACTTATTGTAATGATATCAGAGGCCTATTCAGTGCCCTTGAGCTGTCCTATGAACCCAATGAGTGGAGGCTATTCATAGATGGATCCCTTTACAGCATAAAAGCAGTTCTGTTGCACATTGGGAACACCATGCCTTCAGTTCCAGTTGCTTACTCAGTCATTTTAAGAGAGACATATGAGAACCTTGCTTTTATTCTAGACCGCATAAGTTACAAAGAGCATGAGTGGTTAATTTGTGCAGACTTGAAAGTAGTAGCCATACTTAATGGGCTACAAACTGGATACACCAAATGTGAATGTTCTTCTCAAGCCAGCAGAAAACCCTAACAAATTCGTGCTATTGAAAACTCGCAACTGTGTGTGATATGACAAAAATGACCACAATATCGTGATGGGTGACACACAGCGCCGATATGGAGTCTGTAAGAAAAATGTCAAGCCAAAGTGCACAAAATGTGATGTGGCCCTACATGTTTAGTGTTGAGTGAAATATCACACAAAGGAGTAACCCATCCAAAGAAAATGAGGAAAAGGAGAAAAAAAAAAAACAGAATAAGAGATACATATTGATATTTCATAAATGAACAAATTCAATTATGTTATTTTCTTTCAGTATTGATGTGGATTTTTGTAGGTATATATATATATATATATATATATATATATATATATATATATATATATATATATATATATATATATATATATATGACTTTCCTAGGTTATAAAGATAAATTTCTTAGGTTTTTTTTCTGTAACTTCTTTTGTGGAAAATAAAGTTTCATTAACTATACAATTACTCTAAATACCCTTTAGATAAATGATATCATTGAATATTTGAGATAACTCTACCTTCTTGAGTCTGCAGGAAACCCAGGGCCTCCACAGTGCCATTTAAGTGGGCGCTGTATATCTCCATTATGGATGGACAAAAAATAATAATTTTCATAGGGCACTAGTTTTGTGTCTTTATCTATGACATATCTGAAAATGAAGTAATTCTGACAAAAACAAAGGGTACCGTGCACTCATGGGTTAATAATTACCCCAAAGCATTACAGTCATGGTCATGGAAGATGTGAGAAATCAACCCATATGGTGGTCCTAACTTTCATGACCAAAGGACCCCAGAAATGATCTATATCACTTCTCTAAAGACGTTTGACACATGAGCCATCTGCTGCTACCCCTCTTTTTCCCCCCCCTCTCTCCTCAGTGGACCTCAGGCAGTCATGTTCATTCTTTTCTTTGTGTTCTGCTGTTCCTCCTGCACATTACCTTTACTGAGCACTTGATATGGTACAAAAACCACAAGTAAGGAGAAAAGGGCTAGATAATTGCCCTAAAAGCTTTACTGAGCACTTGATATGGTACAAAAACCACAAGTAAGGAAGAAAGGGCTAGATAATTGCCCTAAAAGAGGAAAATGTGCCTATAAAAGAAATTTTCAGAGCTACTGATGCACATCTTGGCAGCCTCTTATGAGGTTTCACCAGGCATTATACCAATGCAAAACTCCATCCTTGACCTTCAAAGAAGACAAGTGAGAGGATTGATTTGTTGTTGAAGAGGAGAGAGATAAAAAAAATCCCTTAATTTTGACCTCAGAATTAATCCAAATGCACTCTCAGCTGCTAAAACGTGTGAGCCCATGAATTGTATGACGAATGCTACAGAAGTACCTGGGTCTCCCTTCTTGCCATGCAGCAGTAAAACCACTTCTATCATCCAGGATGAAGAAAAAACAAACTGACTTTGCCAATAAATATGAACACAGGGAAGAAAAATGACTGGATGAAGGTGTTATTTAGTGATGAAAGTATCTTTAGTGTAATGAGAGTGAAGGGTGCACATGTCAGGAGGCCAGTGGGATCCAACAGGTTTGCCTCACAAAACATGGTGAAAAAGGTGAAACACCCTAATTATGAAATAGCCTGGGGTATGTTTAGTGATGCAGAGTGCAGAGGATGCAGAGGGCTTGTACATCCTGCCAAAAAATATAACCATACTTGCCAGCAATAGTAACCATTTTGTGGGACTTGTCTTCCATGACCCTGACCATATATGGTAAATCTGCAAATATGCAGGAAAATTAAACTTGGGGATTATTGAAATAAACCCAGCCTACTAGTTTCAAGATACTGACTACACGATTGTAGTGTAGGATAATGACTATGATTGGGCTGACTTGCTGTATCTTGATTTATTGATTGATTCAGCCTGCAAATTTAATGTCAACATAAACACAGCATACCTCAATATCATGTAACTCCCTTCAATATCTTGTAACTTCACCCAGTAAACAGAAGAATAACATAAGATGAACACATATCCCATTCTATTATTCACTATTGCAATGACACACGATACATATAAAATAGTACTCACAAAATGACCGCCCATCATCAGCCAAGGCAGACTTCACCATATGTCTGATTACAGCATTACCCCAACTATGCTGCAAAGTTACACTTAATCAAATCCTCCTATCAGCACCGCATTCAATATAACACCAACCAATATGCACAATCAGCGGCATAACATAAGTCAAACAAATCAGAGAAATAATGTTATCACAAAACTCACCTCAGTCAAACAACCGCCACTCACCCCTGACAGGCACCAACTGTACCTCTGCCTACCTTCCCCCTACACCCTGAGTGCGGTATAATAATATCCGTGTTACATACACAGACCCTAAAAGAAAACTTCCTCTTGACAAACAAATACACATTACTAACCAATACCAAACTTGTTAATAAGTAAGAAAACAATATATGTATCTCAATAATAATTACAATTCTTGTCATATATGCCAATAACAATTATACAGTAACTGGAATACAACCCGTGTCTACACCTCTTTCCAACCAATGACAGCGACACACACTGCCCGCTCCACATTCAAAGGTGCCAACATTGACATTATAATTCTAATATGATGAGAATCATATTACACTACCCCCACCACAAATCAAAGGCTTCTATACTTCTATTGTTGATCGACTGGGAGCAACACCACCAGTCTATGTACTGATCTTACCATTTGCTTGTCATGTTGGCCCCTGTACTGTTTTCCTGGTTCATTAATTTTATACCTCAACAACACATCTCTGATCTTTCCATCCCTTCCTGGTATACCTTCTACAACTTCCGCTAACTTCCATTCTCCTCTTAATACATTATGATCATTAACAAGTACAATGTCACCCTTCCGAACATTTCTTACACTCACATGCCACTTTTGGCGTACAATTAGAGTAGGAAAGTAGTTCTTCATCCAATTTTTCCAAAATAAATCAATGACCTTAATCTTAAATGCATATGATCTACTTACTTCTCCCCGTTCATTCCAAAATCCACAAGGAGCATCAATGGTAGATCGACCCAGTAGTAAGTCATTAGGTCTCAATACAGTCCCTTCATCAAAATCTTCACCTGGTTTGAACCCGATAGGCCGTTCATTCAATACATTGGCCACCTCATACATAACAGACTGTAGTTCTCCAAAGGATATGACTGATTCACCTATGATTCTAGTGAGAGATCTCTTGACTAATCTAATTAACGCTTCACTGCAAGAATTTTCCCAAGGGGCATCTGCTGATCTATTGAATACCCAGATTAAACCATTAAATTTTCCAAAATTGAACACTTCATGCTTATTCCACCGAGTAACCATATCTCTCAATTCCTTGTTTGCATACACTAACTGTGTACCATTATCTGAATATAATTTTTTGGGAAATCCTCTAAGACAAGTGAATCTCTTCAATACAGTAAGAAAGTTTTGAGTATCATAACCTTCAGAAAGGTCTAAATGTACAGCCCTTGTTGTCATGCAATTGAAAATTACTCCAAACGTTTTTCTTTTCACTCTTCTTTTCACCGTATCACAAACCCAAAGAGGACCGAACAGGTCAACACTTACATTGTAAAATGGTGGACATGGCTCTAGTCTTTCCTTAGGTAGTTCACCCATACACTGGGATGTGCAGATCTTATCTATTCTATGGCAAGTTACACATTGTTTTCTAATAGATTTCATTGTCTTCCTCGCACCTAATACCCAGTATTTCACTTGAGCTCTAGCAAGGCCCGCTTCTATTCCACTATGATCTTCCTTGTGTATGTGGGACAGATACAGTTCAGAAAATGGATGCTTTGATGGGAGTAACATGAACTGATCACAATTCCAATTGTCTTTTACCCATTTTGACATTCGACTTCCCACAGTGATAATGCCATCTTCTCTCATCCTTGGTCCTAGACGTTTATATTTCTTTTCCCAGTCTTGTGGCAGGCTTGTTTGAGCGTTCTTAACAAGAAATAATTCTGCTCTCTGTATATCCTCTGCATTAGGATCACATATTATAGCTTTAAATGATCTCTTTCTTACTACATTTATGACTCGAGCCATTACCGACAAAAGCCGTTTCAAATTGCTGAAATTTTGGATGTTGATTAACTCATTAGGTGTAGTAATCTCTCCTGTGTTCATGGTTACCTTTGCAAACACAGTATCAGGGAGATCAGACACTGTATTCTGTTTAACTGGCCATTCTGAGAAGTCACGATAGAGAAATTGTGGACCACTTTGCCATACAGATCCTGTCCCTAACTCTAAGGGACTGCATTCCCTGGTGGTTAAATTTCCCTTGGTTGAGCATTTTCCACATTTGCAGCCTCCACACTTAGGATTGCATTCTGTTCCTAAGCTTTCATTCAAAAAATAATTTTCTATCAACTTGCCCACATTAGGTTTAGTCCTGAAATGCCAATCTGTGGTGTCATTACAACTCACGTGATTAATTTGCACGCAATAGCTATGTCCCTTTCCTTTGTCATCCAATCTACCTCTGATACAGAAACCAAACTCATTTGACATTAACTGAACATTATCTATGGTTTTTTTAACTTGTGGCATTAAAGTACAGTGATCAGATCCTATTAGTAGTTCTATACGCCCTTCAGGCCTTTGGATATCCTTTTCTTGCACTTCAAATTTCTTAGCAATTTCCGATAAATTCACCTGTTGATGAGCACCAGTTATTTCGGAAATTCCACAAACTTCAACAAATTTTTCCTTCCCTGTTTGATCCCTCAAGGACATCTTATAAACAAAACTATCCAATTCTTCTGTGTGGTCACCGACCTTTGTCACTGAAAGCTGTATAGGAGTACCTTTGAGTCCTAGTTGCTTTGCCATTCTAAAAGTGATCAGACTGATGTTACTTCCTGCATCATATAATGTGGGAACAGAAACACCTCCACTATCCACAAACCCAGTCATCAAAAATGCACCTTTCTTTGTCAAATGGTTACTC
Organism: Scylla paramamosain; assembly: GCF_035594125.1. Classification (NCBI taxonomy): domain Eukaryota; kingdom Metazoa; phylum Arthropoda; class Malacostraca; order Decapoda; family Portunidae; genus Scylla; species Scylla paramamosain. The sequence goes on along the minus strand of NC_087151.1, from coordinate 7,630,959 downwards.
ATAACATCCATTGTAGAAGTATAAGGACTGCTAAATATAGGGTGCAAAATTGAATGGTGGTGCTTACCACAAATGTCTCCCTTTACCTTTACTCTACAAGGCATTTGCTTATCACAATCCCTAGATAGGTGCCCTCTTTTGAGACATGCAAAACAAATTCTATTTTGCTTTAAAAAATCCATTTGATTTTCAGCTGTCCATTGCTTAAATGTCATACAATCCTGTAAGTGATGAGATTCACTATCATGAACAAGACAATACTTCTCCTTCTGATCACCATTAACTTTTGATGTGTAATTCCTACTGCAATATCTTCCATCTGCTACTTGAGCTATATTAGTTAAACACTCTGACATCTGGTTTTGTAGTTTCTCTTGTCCCACAGCTAACAGTTTTATGACTTCTAATAAGTCATTTTCTTTTGTGTTTGATACATCAGTGGTATGCACCATTACCTTTGACGCACCAAGTCTTGACTCATCTTGTAAGTATTCTAAAGCTTTTCGATGCTCTGTTAAGAATGCAACCAACTCTTTAAACTTGTCAGTCTTCACTTGTTGTACTTTAATAGCCCATTCCTTTTTCAACATAGAGGGTAACAATTTTTCTACTTGAGTCAGGACAGTAACATTCTCCAACTCCTTTGTTAGGTTCAAGTTGCTTACATCTAACCATACCTTTTCTACAGTATTGATTAGCTTGATTAACCGTTTATCATCACCTTCACTTATTGGCTTATATGACCTAATGTCTCCCAAGATTGAATCAATTAACTTTCCTTCATGACCATATGTTTCATTCAATCTCTCCCACATTCTTTTGTAATCATTTAAATCTTCTACAAGTCTCCTGGGTTCCCCCTCTAGTGACATTCTGAGTACATAGGGATCCTCACCATGTTGTGATTCAACCAGTCTTGTATAATCCCTAATAAATGAGGGAAATGACCTTACAGATCCACCAAATTTAGGAGGCTCAATTTTTTTCATGGCAAGTACAGCCTTAGGTTTTTCTTTTAATGTCTCAAGAAGAGTGCACTTTATAGTTTCCAATTCCATGATATAGTCTTCATACTCTTGGCAAGATGAACTACCATCTAAAAGGTCAATAATTTTCTCATTCACCACATCCACTACTTTGAAAGAATCACAAACTTCACTATACAATACTTGTAGGGTTGCTGTGGAGTCTCCTCTCTTGTGTGCATCCTTGAAGAGTCCCACCTTCCTGGTGAATCTCCTCTTGGCATTAGCACGTTCCCTTTTCAAGTCATCCATGGCTGCTCTGCGAATTTTGCTGAATTGTAGTGTAGGATAATGACTATGATTGGGCTGACTTGCTGTATCTTGATTTATTGATTGATTCAGCCTGCAAATTTAATGTCAACATAAACACAGCATACCTCAATATCATGTAACTCCCTTCAATATCTTGTAACTTCACCCAGTAAACAGAAGAATAACATAAGATGAACACATATCCCATTCTATTATTCACTATTGCAATGACACACGATACATATAAAATAGTACTCACAAAATGACCGCCCATCATCAGCCAAGGCAGACTTCACCATATGTCTGATTACAGCATTACCCCAACTATGCTGCAAAGTTACACTTAATCAAATCCTCCTATCAGCACCGCATTCAATATAACACCAACCAATATGCACAATCAGCGGCATAACATAAGTCAAACAAATCAGAGAAATAATGTTATCACAAAACTCACCTCAGTCAAACAACCGCCACTCACCCCTGACAGGCACCAACTGTACCTCTGCCTACCTTCCCCCTACACCCTGAGTGCGGTATAATAATATCCGTGTTACATACACAGACCCTAAAAGAAAACTTCCTCTTGACAAACAAATACACATTACTAACCAATACCAAACTTGTTAATAAGTAAGAAAACAATATATGTATCTCAATAATAATTACAATTCTTGTCATATATGCCAATAACAATTATACAGTAACTGGAATACAACCCGTGTCTACACCTCTTTCCAACCAATGACAGCGACACACACTGCCCGCTCCACATTCAAAGGTGCCAACATTGACATTATAATTCTAATATGATGAGAATCATATTACAACGATGATGGAGTCAATGAAGTGAAATAAATTAAATGAACCAACCTAACCTAACTTAACCATATATAATCTAACCTAGTGAGGCTCTAGTCCTGCGTGTTTTGAGTGAAGACGCTAGGTGTATTTCAGTAATATCATACAGCTTGTATGACATACATTAAATGATGTAGAGGAAATTCACTTGTTCAAGGATGTTGTGCACTGAAAAGTGGGCAGCATTTCAGCCTAATCATACTTACCAGCAGCTAGATACCTCATGGTGATTGCCAATCTCTCTTCAGGTGTGACAGCCTACCTCAGCCTTGTATCCTGCTTCCTGATTGAGGGCTCATTCAGTGTCAAAAACTCTTGGAACTGTTGTCTGTCTAGTTGCATCCACTGCCTGTAACCCTTGTTATCCTTTAGAGCAAGCTCTTGCATGAGTCTACTGGCAACCCCAAATTGTTCTCTCCTTGTTAACCACTGCCACCAACACATGCACCTTTTTCTTGGTTTTAAGCTCATCCCAGTGAAAATATAATAGTGCTACAATGAGGGTTCTTCTCATATAGAAGCCCACTGCCCTGAAGAAGTTGGCTATTGTTCCTGGAGCTAGAGATCACTTTAAACAAATGTGTCTGCTAGGTGTCGCCAGTACTGGCTGAAATCGGATGTTGGACGTAGCATGCCATAGGAAAAATAGCTCAGTGTGATGAACGTTTAAGAAGTCAGGAAGGGACTTAAACTGAGGAAATACACCTGGAAAGACAAACAAGAAAATTATAGATTTAATTGAGTAAGGCCGGGAGCAGATGATTGACTTTGTGTCTGCAGTGCTGTGGTGCCACACTGAAATGTGTTTAAGCGACTGTGTCTTAGGTTCTGCCCATGTGTATGGGCAGAGCCAATCTATTGTGCTACAACCCACACCTCACAATAGGTGTGGGCAATAGGCAGTTCGAGCACGGACTCTTAGGACAAAGCAGTTGCAATACTTCTGCTTCTGCGATGCTGCTGTCATTGTGAAAGACAGAGAGCAATATGAATGCACCCATTAACAACATCAGTTTTTTACACCATAATGCATGCTCTGAGACCAGACAGTGCAAAACTTTTCAGGTACTTCAGGATGTCTCAAGAAAATTTTAACTCTGGATAGGTAATGTGGTTGCAATTGTGCAACCATTCGATGCACAAAACATGTTTTTTTTAGCTAAAGCACAGATTGCAGGATGATATGAGGAAAACTTTACCAGTATCTTAACAGACAGTGTGGTTGTTGTCCCAGTTGAGAAAGGGTGTGTTGCCACTCCTCATGTTCTACCTGCCATTAGTCTGAAAAGATTTTGTTGTTGCATTTCTGCAACCACAATACAAGGTATGTTACATAGCTACTTTTACAAAGTTTTCATTATATTGATTGTACAGACGTAGCAGTTGGGAAAATTTCATTATTTATGCATGATATAGACAAATGATATAGCTTCAAGTTTAGACAGGCACATTTCATCACTACTACCATGCTGTTGAATATGATCAACTTTGCAAATTCTTACTTTTGCACTTTTTTTTCAGATTTCAACATGGCTTCAAGAATATTATCTGAAGAGGAAATAATGAGCCAGCTTCTTGCTGATGACAATGATGAGAGTGGCAGAGAGGGAAGAGATGAAAATGCAGAGATTGACAAGGTGTATGATGATGCTGAGGAGGTAATTCCTGATAAAGTCACCAATGATTGTGACATCCCCTTGCCTTTCTGATGAAGATGCACTCAAGTTCAATTCATCAAAAGTACTGGGCAGCTGCATCCTTCAGTCAGGATGTCTATCAAAAAACTTGATATTGCTGTGGTGAGGGGCAAGGATAGAACTGAGTGGCACAGCATCCCACACTCAGGACTGCCCAACATAATGAAGACTACTGTAGAATCAGGTACCACCACCGTCATCACAGAAATGGCTGCGATTCCTGCCGAAGTCCTGTCCCTCTTCTGTGATGACCACGTTCTGGCCATTATTTGTTTACATATATGGTAAGATTAAGTTTCTTCAACAAAAGTTCAAAGCCCGAAACTCAAGCACTTTCAAGGATGTGGAACTTGTGTTGAAAGCCTACATTGGGTTGTTGATTATATCAGGTATGAAGAAGGATAACCATCTGCCATTGAAGATGTAGTCAAACATTTGTGGAGCACCCATCTACAGGAGCACCATGTCAGAAAGAATTCAGCTCCTCATGGGGGCTCTTCATTTTGACGATAAAAGAACCAGTACGGAGTGAGAGAACAAAGATTGGTATGCTCCAACTCTTGAAGTATGGGATGTAGTGATACAATACTATGTAGCTAACTGTAGACCTGGACCACACCTCTCTGGATGAGCATCTACTCCCTTTCAGAAGGATATGTGTCTTCAGGATGTACATTCCTAACAAATCAGCCAAGTAAGTAATGATATTACTTTTGGTATGAGGCTTGAGCAACATATTTGTTTAATGACTGATTTTTGTTGTGTAATTCGTTTTTCTAGGTGCTTAATTACATTTTGTGATGGCTGATTACTTCTCAGGTATGGTATCAAGATTGTGATGGCTTGTGATGCTGATTTCCACTACATGTTTCCACCTGGGAAAGAGTATTGTGGAATTGAAGAATCCAGGCACCCTGGGAGAGTTCTTCACTACAACCCTAACATAACCTTTGTCTTCTCAAGGGTGCACTGTCACCACAGATAATTGGTTCATGTCCTTACCCCTGGCAATGTCCCTCCAGAAGTTTGGTATCATTTGGTGGGTAAAATTAGGAACAAGCCTCAGCTTCCTCTGTACTTAATTCAGTTTAAGATGAATGTGGGGGACTCGGTAGCAGCCTGCAATTATGCCACAAAGACCACATTGCTCTGCTATTGTGCTAGCAAAACAAAGAGGGTGCAAATACTGTCAATGTTGCACCATGATCCCATGATCATTGAAAAAAAAAGACACAAGTATAGATGCTTTGCAATGCTACGAAAGTTGTTGTTGACGCTTTTGACCAGGTGTGTTCCTCTGTGTTATAAAATCGGAAGACCCGTAATTGCAAAGTTTGTGTCTTCTGTGGTATTTTGAACTTGGTGTTCCCAACAATGGATATATTGTCTTCTTCAAGCAGGAGCATCAGTCAATGTCAAGAAGATAGTTCGGCTGAGGAACTTTGTTGTCCTTGGGCATTCAAGAGACTTGAATATAGAAATCTGCTATCACATGATCTCCAAGCCCTTGCTGTGGCAACCTTTGGACACTTTCCAGAACCAGGAAGGGCAGGAAGGGAAGAACCCTCTTCAGCAAAAACAGAAAAGCATCAGCACTGCTACATCTGTGCCAGGAGAAAGACAAGCAGAGCACAGATCCTGTGTTTCCACCGCCAGAGGTCGGTCTGTTCCCGCCATCATGTCACAGTGTGCTTTAACTGCCACATGTAATGGTAAGAGCATAAACTTAATTTTTGTTGTTTGTTAATGTTTGTTAATCTGTTAAACATGTTGATTGCTCATTTAATTATCGTTCCTTGTATTTTAGATAATGTTTGGCTTTTTTTTTTAAAGAAATCCAAGCATAAACATGTTGATGGTTCATTTCACTGTCATTTGTAGTATTTTAGATAATTTTTGGCTTGTTTTTGAAAAAGAAATCCAAGCATAAAAATGTTGATGGCTCTTTTCACTATAATTCCTTGTATTTTAGATGATTTTTGGCTTCTTTTTGTAAAAGAAATCCAATCATAAACATGTTGATGGCTCATTTCACTATCATTTCTTGTATTTTACATGATTTTTGGCTTTTTGAAAAAGAAATCCAAACATAATCTTGCACTGAGAAAACTACTGAACATAGAGAAGGTTTTTAACTCATTTCTACACACTTTTTTACGCAAGTCATGTTTTTAGGTCATTTTAGCATATTTCTGTAAAATCTCAAGAAGATCCATGTGTATTCACTACCTCAAAATATTTGTTGAAATTAAGAGATGGTGTTTTGCTTTGAGATATTTATGAGATTTTCTTTTCTTTATAGATTGGTCCACATGGGGTTTTGTAGCCTCATACAACATAACAGATTGCATATGGATAGCATATAGAGTATATATAACTATAATAAAGATACATACCTGCTTTGTTTTTTCCTGCTGAATCCATCTCTGAAGCCAGACACAAAGATTTTACACATCTCTTCCCATATCTTGCCTTTTGCTGTCTTATTGCTGTAGTTATTGCAGCATATGCCCCATATGGCATTTCCTTGTTCAACTTAATTAAGTGATCTATATCAAGTATAGACATGGTGTTATGAGTGAGAAGTAAAGAGAAAACTGTAAGTTGTTGATTAACCAATGTTTGGTTATGACTGCCTGGCAGTCTGTCAGGCATCAGTGACATCATGTGCCTGTTGCTCAGCCACAGTTGCTCATGTGAGTGGTTCTAGCTGCTAGAGCCAGTTTTATGGAATAATGAGCTTTATACAGTCAGCAATAGCCAAGAAAGATAAAAGGCTGTGTTTGTGTCTAGCCTGGGATAATTTTGCTGCTGATGATAATATCAACAGGATATCTAAGTAAAATTGTGGTCCTTTAGTGAAATTATTTTCTTATTTATTTATTTAATTAATTTATTTATCTATTTTTTAATGTAAAAGAGCCAATGGCCAAGGGCAATAAAAATTAAGAAAAAAGACCCACTTGAAAGCCATTTCCCAAAGTGAGGTTGAAAGGGATTATCAAATATTGGAGGATAAGTGTCTTGAAACCTCCCTCTTTGAAAGAGTTCATGCCATAGGAAGATCGAAAAACAGAAATAGACAGGCAGTTCCAGAGATCAAGAGAGAAAGGAATGAATGATGAAGAATACTAGGTTACTCTTGCATTAAATGTGAACATAAATGGGGGGAGAGAAAATATAAAGTTTTGTGCAGCAAGGCTGTTGGAGGATGGGAGGCATGCAGTTAGCGAGATTAGAAGAGCAGTTATTGTAGAAATCGTGGTAGAAGATAGCAAGAGATGCAACACTGTGGCAATTTTTATGTAAGAAGGCCACTGGCCAAAGGCAACAAAAATATTATGAAAAAAAGGCTGACTTAGATGCTAGAGCAAAAGATTGCCAAACAGGAAAAGAAAAAAAAAGGTTGAAGGTAGTCAGTTAGAGGAGAGGAGTTGATAAAATGAAATGCTTTTGATTCCATCTTGTCTAAAAAGAACTGTAGGAGTGGGACCGCTGTAGATGTGAAGCAAATTCCATACATGGATGGATAAGGCCCATGTAAAAGTTAGCAGCTGTAGGGGTGAGAAAAAAACTGGCAGAGATAACTCAGAATACCTGACTTCATAGAAACTGTTTTAACAAGAGATGTTTATATTATTAGTAAATGACAGACCGAGGATGTTCATTATAGAAAAAAGGACATTTGAATGTCATTAAAGAAGAGGGAATAGTTATCTGGAAGGTTGTGTCGAGTTAATAGATAGAGCATATATGAGTATAGGTTAAAGTGCAGTGAATATTTGATGGAATTTGGGGAAGAAATATTCCCAACTCTTGACACCACTTAAATTTTGTGTTTTCCTATAGCATGTATTGTTAGTGTTGCATGTTTTCCTTATAGCGTGGCCACGTTCTGGGACACCTTGTGTACGTTATAGCAATCTTGACTATATTGCCTAAAGAATCATAGAAGCAGCAGTCTCAAATATTGCAGAGCCCCTGTGCAAAAAGCGACGCCCCAACTTTTCAAAGGAGGAGCTCCTGACGCTTATTTCAGCAGTCAGAGAGAGATGGGATGTTATTGCTGCTCCAGTCACTCCTCACCTCACTGGCTCAATGAAGGAAGAGGCATGGAAGGCAGTGACAGCCGAGGTCAACATTGTGAGCCACTTTGTCAGGAACATCACAGAAATCAGAAGCAAGTTTGCTGACTTTAAAAGCATTACCAAGAAAAAAATTGGACAACTCCACAGGGAGCAGACATCTACAGGTGAGAAACCGTTTTTATCAATTGTTAAATTTTCTGTGGATCTTTGGTAATAAAACATGGATTTTTGTGTAACATGGTCTTTCTATCACATGTCACTCTCTCTTGTATTATAGTCTCAACCAATACTGGGGCAACCATGGTACAGTGGGACCATGGATGTTTTAGGAGCCAAGGGGTCTTCAGGCACATGGATTTGAATCCTAGCCATGGTCCAAGGGTAGGAAGGGCATCCACTCAGGGTAACTGTTCCAAAATGGCAAATTCAGAGTTTTTCATTAGGAGGCACTGTCTTAGCTCTGATAGATTAGGGAATCTGGATGTAAAGCCTAAAAACAAAAAAATGAAAAAAAGGACATAATTGAAGAGGATGACTATATACATGTCTGTATATATGGAGTTAATTGTGGCTTTATACATATTACATAGTGAAGTGCAAGCTGATTTTAAAAACATTTTAAAATAGAGTAGGACCTTGCATCTGGCATTTGTAAATCTGGCAATTTCACATTTGATGACATTAGAAACTTTTCAAAGCCCCCTATCTGATGAGCAAGCCTCATATTTGGCAATATTTCAAGGTTTACAGATCATCCAAAACCTTTTATAACCAAACCAAAAATCAAAATATAATATAAACTGAAATATGATATGTTAAAGATTTCATTAACCAAGTGAAATCCAGTTGTTTGAGTTTGTCATTTATTGGCTATTTTGAAATGACATAACTTGTTACCTGTACATCCATACATTATACTGGTACCACCATTCAGTTCACAGCCACCACCTAGCTGGCCCAGACTTGCTTTTAGTTGTTGTGTCTCATCTGTGGCAGAGTTCACCATTAACCTTCTACATAATGGCAACTCTAGGAGGCTCTGAAAGTATATCTAACAGTGGTGGGACATCTATAAAGGCCAATGAACTGAAAGTGAAGAGGGAGTACAAGAACAAGAAGTAGAGAACAAGAAGAGATGTCCCAGAATGGTTAGTGATTAAGAAAAGATATATCAAGTGGCAGTGAAAGGATTAAAATGAATCTAGTTATTGTTCATGAACCTGCTAAACTGCATTCCTACAAAAACTATATGTCTAATCTCCTAAACTATGTGTGGTACAGTAATAAATCTGGATACTTGATCTTAGTTCTGTCTATCGATTGGTTTGATGAAGTGCTTGTGCCCCACCCTGAAATTATTGTTGTCAGGAGAACATTGATTTTCAGGTAATGCTTCCAGGCATACTAATTTTCTTGTTGATTGTCACCCTAAAGTGCTCGTACAGTTCCTGCCTCCAAAGACCACTTCTGAATTACATCCACTGGATCAGGAATTAGTTTTATGACCAAGTGGTTGAATTGAAAGAAACAGCTGAAGTGAGGAATGATGATGAAAATGAGAGAATGAGCAGGTGGGGAATCAAGGGAAACCAGAGGAGAGGGAGCGGGCAGGAAAGAGCGAGAGGGCAGGGTAAAATGGGCAGGCAGTAATGACAGTGAAGGAATTTTGGCAAAACTTTTATGTTAAGATTGCTGTTGGCCTCATATGTGTGGCCTGGGGAAAGATAACTTGCTACATTTAAACATGCCTGGCATCTTTTGCCAATCCACTTAAAGCTGTAACAATAGGAAAAGGACAGGCAGACAAAAACAAATTTATTTCAAGGGGCAACTGCAGTACCAAAGGCAGTACCAGGGTAGTATTGGGAAAGCCCTAATGTGGTATAAAAAAATGTGGAAAAAGCAGAAAAAATTACAAACTAATTTGATGGTATAGAGGTGTTAAGCCTCAAGTAAAGAATCTCTCTCTCTCTCTCTCTCTCTCTCTCTCTCTCTCTCTCTCTCTCTCTCTCTCTCTCTCTCTCTCTCTCTCTCTCTCTCTCTCTCTCTCTCTCTCTCTCTCTCTCTCTCTCTCTCTCTCTCTCTCTCTCTCTCTCTCTCTCTCTCTCTCTCTCTCTCTCTCTCACTTCATGCCCAGTTAGAAGGAAGTATTGCCCCATTACTGGACAGGCTCCCATTAATGCTCTTGTGTTAAGTCCTTTCTGGTGTCCAAGCATTGATTGTCGTTGTTGTTGTTGTTGTTGTTGTTGTTGTTAGTGGCAGCAGTAGTAGCTGTAATAATAGTATATTCATATTGGCACGCACACACACACACACACACACACACACACACACACACACACACACACACACACACACACACACACACACACACACACACACACACACACACACACACACACACACACACACACACACACACACACACACACACACACAACAGCAAGAAGGGGAACAGAGGAGTCATTAAGACTAGCCAAAGAAACAAGGAAGAAGAGAAAAAGAGAGTTAGAAAGAAAGTTGGGAGGAGGTTGAGACTGGATAAAGACAATGGGGATTAAGGGAGAGGAAGCTAGAGGAAAAATAGGTCACTAATGGAATAGGGGAGGGGGAAAATGAGGTCATATGGTGGGGAGAGAAGATAAAGTGGAGAGAGGGAATGATGGACAGGTTGAGGAGCAGTATAGAAGGGTGAATAGAGAAAGAAAGAAGTGAGACAGGAAATATGTAAGAGAGAGAGAGAGAGAGAGAGAGAGAGAGAGAGAGAGAGAGAGAGAGAGAGAGAGAGAGAGAGAGAAAGTAGTAATGATAACAATAAAATAATAATAATAATAATAATAATAATAATTAGACACACACACACACACACACACACACACACACACACACACACACACACACACACACACACACACACACACACACACACACACACAGACACTTTGCTGGCCACTAGGTGAAAGTCTAGGCCTGTCACTGGGCAGTAACCTGTTTGTACTATCTCTCTCTCTCTCTCTCTCTCTCTCTCTCTCTCTCTCTCTCTCTCTCTCTCTCTCTCTCTCTCTCTCTCTCTCTCTCTCTCTCTCTCTCTCTCTCTCTCTCTCTCTCTCTCTCTCTCTCTCTCTCTCTCTCTCTCTCTCTCTCTCTCTCTCTCTCTCTCTCTCTCTCTCTCTCTCTCTCTCATTATTATTATCATTTGTAGTTATCTTTATTATTATTATTATTATTATTATTATTATTATTATTATTATTATTATTATTATTATTATTATTATTATTATTATTAGAGAGAGAGAGAGAGAGAGAGAGAGTAGGAGGCTGGGGAGCAGCAGGGAGACAGAGGATGGGAGTGTCTCATGGGAAACCTTTGCTTTTACCTGGGGCTTAACACTTTAGTGAAATGCAAAATGTATCTGCAGTTTTGTGTTTTCATCATTCATATTTATACCACATCAGAGTTTTCCTGATAGTACAGTGTCTGAAGAAGAAATCATTCAGCTTGTTGATGGTGAAGAAGAGCAAACAGTTGAACAAATGGTAAATGTTGATGAGAAGTAAGAAGAGTGTTAAATGAACATGGTGAAATTCCCTAAAAAAAATTAGCTGTTTACCAAAGTCCTATCTGATGTGCTGGCCTTCCTTGTTACCATTACCAGTACCCTGGAGGGGATGAATCTTCAACACTGTACAGGGCCTATCACACTAGGCAAAATTTCCTTGGATCTTTGGTCATAAAATTGTGGATTTTTGCTTCTTTGGGCCTCCTACTGTGGTCTTCCTATCACTCTAGTCCTGTACTCAGTCTATATAGGTCTTTTATGACAACAAATATGGTAGATGTACCTCTTCACATCCAAGTGTTTACAAAGAAGGCAGCAGTTAGGAAACTTGTGTGTGTTAGGAGACTGTATTATGTCAATTAGGATGTTATGGGGCTGTTAAAAATGGTTATGTGACAGTTAGGATACTGCTATGAGGTTATTAGATGTGGCTATATAGTGCTTCATTATCTAAGCTGATCTGTTTCCCCAGAAAATTAGTAACATCTACATGTAGAGGTCAAAAAAAACATAAGGGTAGATTTGTACACACACACACACACACACACACACACACACACACACACACACACACACCGGTGATCTTGCATCATGGCAGTATATGGTACTTGGGGAGCACGTTTCACTTAAAGCCTTTCAGCATGCATAAAAAATGGGCTGGTACAAATTGACTTTTTGGCATCTCAAGTGCATCTCTTCTCACTCACACCCATACCAACAATGACCAATATTTGTCAGTATTCGCTGTGTCTAGGGTGACACATAACTGACTTTTTCTTGGGTTGAAATGCATTTTTTTCTGTTCATTTTGTGGTATTGTAGTGATGAGTGCAAGGCAGACAAGTCAAAGTAATATCATTCACTTATAAATCTTAACATGCTGGGCCTGAATGGTGTCAATGAAGCAAAACATGTGATAATTTGTTTATAATCATCATTGGTGTTCAATAGGGTATCAAAACAAAAATTGTGGTCCTTCTGTGAAATTAACATGGCATTGGAAAACAGTGGTTACCATAAAAATCACCGATAATGACAACCACGCCAGCAGTAATTGTGGGTCTGACTGAAGGATCGTGGAAATTTTGTCCAGTGTAATAGGCCCTTAAGGAGGCTTTTTTTCATCCCAAAAAAGCCACTGAACTTGTGAATGAGATATACCATTCAAAAAGGTGGGCAAAGCAACATTCCATGATAACATGATACCTGCTGCAATGGGAAAATGAGGAAAAGAAGAAAAGCAAGAAGCATGGACTTAGTGATAGATGACATGGACATAATGACCAGGATTTAGATTTTGATGGTTTTTTGGAAACTACTGACATTCAACAGCTGGCCCAAGCCATCCAGGAAAATGGAGACAAGGAGGACTTGAATGAGGTGTCTGAGAGTGGCAGCTGAGGCAGCAACCTAGGCCACCACCTATGCAATTTTTTTCTTCCCTAAACTATGTTAACTTTTTCACTCAGTAAAGTACTTGTGAATATGTCATTGGTAAGTTTCAGTGTCCTTATGTATTTATATTGGTTAAGTATAATTATGACTTACTTCCTTGGGATAAAAGTATGTATAAAAGTAGGGAAATCAGGTAATTTTTGGGTGATGAAAGACTTGTTAATTTTCCCCCATTTAAAGTTTGTCCCTGATTTGGCAGTTTTGCACTTGATGTGATTTTTTCTTTAGCCTACCACATTTGCCAGATGTGAGGCTCTACTGTAAATTAATCCTTACTTGAGTAACCTAACTTGTTTCCTGTGATATATTTGGTGAGGTTGGGTTAGCTTGGTGTAGTTCAATCCCTTTGGAAAATATAATCTTGAAATTGTTTACCTGTTCTGTTTCCAGAAAATTTCATAAATTTAATAGCTTTGGCTTTTGATTTGAATGGATTTACTGTTAAGGTCATACCATTTTTATTTTGTTGTTCATGTTCCTACCAAGTTCACTTTTCATAATCACATATATTTCAAGTGAAAATGTAATTTTTTGTCATTTTGTGTATTTAGGAACTGATAGAGAACAATTTAAACTCTGTTTCCTGTTCATAATATTTTGAATTTCATGTAGGTGGTGGGCCAAGAACACTACCTAAGCTGACAAGTGCAGAGAAAGCAGTGGCACAATTGCTAGATCCTCAGGCAGTTAAGGGCATGCCAAGAGATCAAGAAGTGGAGGAGGTGGTCACAGGTAATTAATTTATGTGTGTTGTTTTATCAGTATATTATCTAAACATTATGGTATCCTGCATATTAACAACCTCTGTATTGATTTACATATGCCTATTTAAATATATAGACAAATTTACAAAGTTTTATATATATATATATATATATATATATATATATATATATATATATATATATATATATATATATATATATATATATATATATATATATATATATATATATATATTTTTTTTTTTTTTTTTTTTTTTTAATTAATTTTTTTTTTCTTTTTTGCTGTGCTTTTTTTTTTTTTTTTTTTTTTTTTTAGAAATTTGCTCTCACACCCACAAATGGTTTGCCTCTTTATTGTTACTAAAAATATCAGCCAGTAAAGCTAATGCAATCTTTATAGTCAGCCTTTTTCTTTTCTTTAAATGAATAATATTTGAATCTTTATTGGGTGTATTGTTCCTTGTATTTATGAATCAGTAAATATTTTATAGTAGTGATTCTTCATTGCTTTCAGTGCTGGATGAAGAGGGCAATATGGAACAATATGTTTTGCCCTGTTACTCAGGAACACTTGCTACTATGGCTGATTCATCCCTTCCATCCTCACCTCAGCCAGGGCCAAGCCAGCAAAGCCACCATCTCCCATTTTCTCTGCCAGAAGTGCAGCCCACATCACTCCACACTCTCCCCATACAGCCCTCAACATCATTGCCATCACCATCTCTCCCTCAAGCTGCTATACCTGCTGCTGATCCCAGCAGGTGTGAAACCCCTTTATCAACACCATCTCCCCCTCAAGCTGCTTCATCTGCTGCTGGTCCCAGCAGGGATGTAGCCCCATTGCCATCATCGTCTCCTCCTAAAGTGGCTTTGCCTGCTGCTGGTCCCAGCAGGCGACACAGAGGGAGGTTAGACGGTGTGGCAGTTCCTCAGATGGTGGAGATTCAAAAAGGCATCCTCAGTGAGACAAGGAACATCAGGGCTTCATTGGATAGGATAGGTGATCAGCTGGAAGTGATGAATTCCACTTTCAGTAGTCATGTGAAGGCTATGACTACAGTGCTGGAAGTCATAGCCAATTCCCTGGCTAAAATTGCTTCCAAGAAAAAATAATTACAAGACCATTTTGTTTGTAAATCGTGTATATTGTCTTAGTTTTAGGTATAATTACAGGTTGTTAGCATGTTACTTATAAGATTTTTAAATGGAATATTTATTCTTTTTCTCATTTTACAAATACAGTATACTATTAGTTTTTAATAATATATTAGGCTCATATTTTAGGTGAAAATAAATTGTTTAATAAACTTCTCTTTTACTTTCACAATATTGAAATGTAAGTGAGTATGATAAAAGACTGGAAGGGCATTTAGATGTTAAGCTAGGTTGATGGAGTACATAAGAACATAAGAACATAAGAAATAAGGGAAGCTGCAAGAAGCGACCAGGCTTACACGTGGCAGTCCCTGTATGAAACACTCCTACCTATTTCCATCTGTTATCCCCATCCATAAACTTGTCTAATCTTCTCTTAAAGCTCTCTAGTGTCCTGGCACTAACTACATGATTACTGAGTCTGTTCCACTCATCTACCACTCTTGTGACAGAAGGTACTGGTGGAGGGCTTTGAACAAGTGAGGAGGGAAGATTTCAGTTGGAAGACACAGAGGCTCTTCTGCCAAGGCCACTTCCTTAGATGCTGTCTTCAGTGAAAAAGAGATCTTTGGAGGGAGAGAGAGAAAGAGAGTGAGCATCTCTATGAAAAGACAATTTCGATGAGAGTCTTGCAACAAGCCAAAAAGGCTTAAATGTCTCTTCTATACTCTTCATTTGCAGGTTCATTATTATCAAGTAGTAGCTCATTCAGGGGAATTCCTCTTTAAATACATGTGTTGTGCAACTACATACATGCTATTGCTATATGCGCATGCTTAACTCAGTGGTGCTGTAGGTTGCCACCTGGTTCATGCAAACAGTAGAATCTGGATTTCAGAGTTTCAAATGTCTGCTCTATCACCATATGTGTCTGTGTGGCTGTTGTTATAGGCATTTTTACTACATTTAGCAGTTCTTGGCTGGCTCACAGGAGTCACTAGAATGGTGTCCAGAGGGTAACTGGAATTAATTTGTGATGACAGAATCACATATCAAGGATAATAAGCCAAGGCAGAAAATGACTGAAAAACCTTGTTCATGAATCACTCCCCTTCACAATTTATATTCAGATTGTTCTTTTGTGTCACTAGCAAAATCTTCATATTACACAGAAACATATAATTTCACACAAATACACAAGCAAAACTTGCTTAAAAACTCCTACATTTATGTGAGGCACATCAGATATACTATGATAAAAATAACAAGTGCTTTATAGCTGACACTTTGGTATGATAAAAATTATAAACAAAAATTCCAAAGGGAATCCAGCACCAATTTTTTTTTTTTTTAGATGAGATGACTGAATTCATTAATCCATCAATCTCAGGCAGGCAGTTCCAGATAGGAGGGCCCAGACAAAGCACTACACACACACACGCACACACTTAGCTCCTGGTGGAAACAGTGTGGTTGTCCTCCATATTACACCTCAGAAGCCCAAGCACCATGCTTCAAAAGGTAGTAGGGTTTTTCTTTCATGGAGACTAGCCCCACCCTCTCCAGTGACATCACTTGGCTAACTCCTGATTAGCTGTTGCTGCTGCTGCTGCTGCTGCTGCTGCTGCACTCTCTCTCTCTCTCTCTCTCTCTCTCTCTCTCTCTCTCTCTCTCTCTCTCTCTCTCTCTCTCTCTCTCTCTCTCTCTCTCTCTCTCTCTCTCTCTCTCTCTCTCTCTCTGATATATAGGTAGGAAGATAGTATGTGTGTGTGTGTGTGTGTGTGTGCAATGACACTGTATTAGTTATTAGTCATTTCTTTTTTATGCAGTGTCTTATAGTAAAAATAAAAGTATTGAAATTTTCTGTTCCTTGAAAGCAATGTTGCATTAGCAAAAGTGGACTTACTTAGGATGTGGGTGCATTGGAAATGCTGAATCTAGCAGTTGCCAGTAAAACTACAATAGACAAAAAAGTTAAATTATATGAACAAAATATTAAGCATAATAATATTACTCACCATTAATAAGTTATTTTGTTGTAGCAAGCAGGCAGATACACAGAGACAAGTTTGAGCACTGAAAGAGAACCATGCATCCTTCCCTTGTCCCTTACCTGTCATGCATTCTCCTGCCGTTCTTCTTTTAAATTGAACTTGATGTCTCTTAGATTCCCACTCTTATGGCCTTACTGCTTGTTATTATACTTGAACTCTATCATCATTTTGCTTACAAGCATATTGACAATGCAGTACAAGTACAGTGTACAGTGCTTTATGTGACTGATCAATAGTTAGATGTGTTACAGTGTTACTGCTGCCATGTTCTTTCATTTGGTGTATTTGATGTGGTGGTGTGTGTGTGTGTGTGTGTGTGTGTGTGTGTGTGTGTGATTGACCATATGGCGTATAGCTTGTGCCTTATTTTTCCTTTCTAGTGTTAACTATGCCTCCCAAGCGGTCAGTGAGTTCCAGTCTTAGCAGTAAGGTCAAACAATCTAGAGTGCCAATAACACTCGCAAAGAAGGTGGAAATTGTTAAGAAGCACAGGAGTGGAGAGTGAGTTTCTGTCCTGTGTCATATTTATGGTCTGTCCTCATCTACTATGTGCACCATCATCAAGTCTAGTGTTAAAGTGCTGGAGATTGCAGGTACTGCAGCATTAAGTACTAGAGTGTAAGCTACTTGTTCTTGTGACCTCGTCATAGAGAAAATGGAACAATTGCTACGAATGTAGTTAGAAAGCCAGAATCAAACCTGTGCACTTGCACTCTGGAAAAAATGCAAGGAGGAGCCTGAATCATCCACTAGCACAGGATCTAGCACATCTGCAGGTATTCAGGGTGTACCTTTGCTGCCAGTGATGTTTGATTACCATGCTTCAGGAAGCGTGCGAACCTCTTGAACATTAGAATTCAAAATGAAGATGCTAGCGCTGACACAGAGGCTGCCAAGAAATGTCCAGAGGAGATAACTAGGATTATTGAGGAGGGAGGCTACTCTCCCAAGCAAGTTTTTAACCTTGACGAAACTGCCCTCCTCTGGAAGAAGATGCCATCCCAAACTTACATCTCAAGGGAAGAAAACAGCACCAGGACACAAAGTAAGCAAGGACTGCCTGACATTCCTTTTTGGTGGGAATGCAGAGGGAGATGTTAAACTGAAACCCTTGCTTGTTTACCACTCTGAGAATCCATGTGCACTGAAAGGCTGTGTTCAGTAAATGCTACCAGTTGTTTGGCGCTCCAATCCTAAGGCATGGGTGACACCATATTTGTTTCAGGACTACATCACAGACTGTTTTACCTTTCATGAAGAGATACACAAAGGCAAATAACCTTGACAACAAATATCTGCTGATCCTTGACAATGCTCAGTCATCCAAAAACATTGGAAGACTCATGCTCTTATATCAAGTTTGTTTTTCTTCCTCTAAATACTACTGCTATCCTGCAACCTATGGCTCAGGGTGTAATAGCCACTTTCAAGGCACATCACACCTGACAGTGTATGAGGCAGCTTGTGATGGCAAAATGACAGTGAAGGAATTCTGGAAGAATTTTAACATTAAACATGCTCTTGAGATAATCAAATTTTCATGGGATGAAATAACACCCTCTAATATGAATGGAGTGTGGAAGAATCTGTGTCCTGCATGTGTACATAGCCTTAAGGGATTTACAAAGAAAGAGCTACCAGCTGTGCACAAACAGATTGCATCCCTTGCAAAAGATGTTGGCTTTGAGAAGGTTGATGATATGGCAGACCTTTTCACCTCCCACACTCAAGAGCTGACTGGTGAGGAGCTCTTTCACCTGGAAAAGCACTGTGAAAGTGATAGTGAAGGTGCCCCAGTTGCCAAGGAGTTCACCATCAAACAACTGAGAGAAATAATTGATGATGGTAGATGCCTTGCAGAAAAAGCCATTGAGTTTGACCCTCAGTTTGACAGGGCTTTGGACTTCAAGAGTATCATTATGGATGGGCTGAGGAGATATGAAAAACTTCAACAAAAGAAAGCCAGTGCTGTTCAAAAGATCAGGGATTTCTTCAAGCCTAAATCCTCACCTTCACCATCAACATCTTCCTCCACCAATGGCCTGCCCTCCTACTTCAAGATCATCAAGAAGGATGTAGATGATCCTGCCCCAATATCTAGCACTAAGGAGCTTCCCTCTTCCCTGAGTGATCAAGGAGAAGCAGGAAGATTCTAACTGAGTCATCCCAACAAACGCAGTCACCTTCATTTTCTTTCATGCCTCAGAGAGAGAACAGGACTGCGCAACTGGTGACTCGACTCTTTAACTATGCTAATGGTGAGTGTTATGTGTGTTTTATATGTTCAATTAGTATGAAATCATGTTCTTTGTGTGCTGTTTTCTCTTGCAGGTTGCTTTATCAACAGTTCTGTCATATAAACACATTTGTTGTGTTTGGTATCATACATTTCAGCTTGAAAACTTATTTTTGACAAGGGTCATGAAACCTAACCCCTGTGTTTCATTATACATACATATACATACATATAATGATTGTGTTTCATTATACAAGAATTTGCTATACGAGCAATTCTATTGGAATCTAACAGCTCATATCATTGGGACCTCCATGTAGTGCAGTTTACTTTAGGAATGCTGAATCTGGCAGTTGCCAATAAAACTATAGTAGATGACAAAATAAAATTTTATGAATAAGTTATTAAATATGATATTGTTACTCACTGTTAACAAGTTATTTTGTTGGGTTCATCAGAACCTTTTGAATATATGCAATATTGTTATTCACTATTAACAAGTATTTTGTATGTGTATAGCATCACTAAATGCTACTAAGTCAAGTTACTGGCAGATGTCCCTCTGTCCACACTACAAAACATTGCAGACTGTTCCATTACATGAAAATAAATGCAGGTCTGGGATATATATATATATATATATATATATATATATATATATATATATATATATATATATATATATATATATATATATATATATATATATATATATATATATATATATACAGTCACTGTAAATGGTCGGACCCCTTGCGTTCAAAAGGCACATAAAATGGAAGTCAGACAATGTCTTGGAATTTCTGCTAAAGTTGGGTGATTTGTGTTTTGGTGACACCTGGCAACTCAGGGAATGTATAAACTACCCTCCTGAGCAAGACAACCTCAAGCCCCAGTGACTTTCTCCTCCTACTAAAATTCCCTTCTTATCACCCCCCTATTCTTCCCACTATCCCCACTTCCCCCTTCCCATCTTTTCTCTCTTTGTTATCTTATCTTATCTTAGCCAACCTCAGTACTCCCCAAGTAGTGGAAGTAGGAGGATGCATGTATGAGCTCCTATTTTACACTTTGTCTTTTTTTTCCATATCTAATTGTTGCAATGCTGTAAAAGCTTACCCATATATCCAGCATGAGTCCCAAGCCACTCAAAGATGCCAAAAGGGAAGAAGTAGTCTTCATCAGTGAAATATGCAGGCAATTAGCATGTGGAAATAGAACCATTAAAAAACTTCTTTCTGGTGCACACCACCTCCCATTGAATGAAGTTCCAGTATATAAAACCTGCCCTGGAGCAAGAAAAAGATTTCAAAGAGCATGGATAGACTTTAAAGAAAAACCCATGTTTGACAGCATGACAAACTGAATAAAATGCATCATGATGAGCTTAAGAATGCCTCAGAGAGGGCAGTACATTGTCTGATAAAGGACCTCAAGATTCCTTGCCGCACTGCTATACTCAAACCGCTTCTCACAGACAAGATAAAGAAAAGGAGATTGAAATTTGCAATGAAACATAAGGACTGGACTGCAGATCAGTGGATGGAAGTCATATGGTCTGATGAAAGTACACTTTCCAGGTACTTTTCTCTCGTCATGTAAAGGTTCTCTGCTCATCTAACTGTAGCTGCTACAACCATCGATGCCATTTTGTCATGGTGTGGGGCTGCATTAGTGAGAAGATCAGTCAAGGGGGACTATATTTCTTGCCAAAAGGTGTAACAGTGAATTGTGAAAGACACAAGGGAGTGTTATGCAATAATCTGTTTGACAACTTTGTTATTTGTGGGACTACCACATTCATGCATGACTCAGTCCCATGGCACACTTCTGAAACAGTGAAAACACTCCTCAGCAAGAAAAATATCAGTATGTTGAAATGGCCTGGGAAGTTAAGGAAAGATAAAATGAAGGAGGGAAAACCACGTCTCCCCCACACCTGCAGTAGACCATTGAAGATGTATTGTACAAGCAAATGGATCTACAATACTTCATTAGAATGATTGAGAGCATGTCATGAAGGATTTCAGCGGTCATCAAGATCAAGGGAGATATGACCAAATACTAAATAAAAGTACAAAGTACACATCATGTTTTATTGCTCATTTTTTGTAGTAAGTTTTTCTTTCCCATGGCAGGCAGATAGGGGTCCAACTTCATTTGTGGTGACTATACACACACACACACACACACACACACACACACACACACACACACACACACACACACACACACATATATATATATATATATATATATATATATATATATATATATATATATATATATATATATATATATATATATATATATATATATATATATATATATATATATATATTCATAGATAGATAGGTAGATAGATAAGTGTGTGTTATTTTAAGTGATCTTTTGTGTTTTTATTTATTTATTTATTATTATTATTATTTATTTTTTTTTTCAGGCACTACGCTGGAATTTAATTTTGATGTTGATGGTTTCAAGAACATAATAGTAGATCAAAGTGAAAAAAATGTTATCCAGATACGAACAAATGCAAGCACAGAGGAGCGCGCTATGCAATGGCTACAAGTGTATATGAAGAAGTTCAAGACTTCATTAAATGTAGTAAGGAAATATAATGTCACCAAAAAATTGCACATGAGGCACATTTATCAATGCCAGCATGGTCGCAAACGGAGTCAAGGAATAAAGAAAATTTATTCTGGGTAAGATCACTTTATATTTGTCAAATTTGTTTCTTAGAGTTTAAGCACATATTTTTCCCTACTTATACTCATTAATTTATGATGTGTTACATGGGATTAATTTTTTGACAGATGCACCTTGAGCGTGGATATCAAGATCAAGGCCATTACCAAGTACAACAAAATGCATGACAAATATGTGCAGGACTATCCATGCATTGTCAATATTATAGGAGAACACAACCACAGCACTGGGTCAGCAAGTGCCTTAAATCAACTTAAGTTACTCCAAGAAACAAAAAAGGATTTTGCAATTTACTTTGATGCTGGTAAGATTATTGATATTCATAGTTAGAAAACACATTGTTTCTTGAATACAGTCTGTCTGATGAACAGGAGCACTTACTCATTTCCTTGACTTTTATCATTGTAGGCATGACTGCAGCTCAGGCAAGGCGAATTCATCAAGAGAGAAAGATGTTTGACTTGTCTGACATGGCCAACAACAGTATCAACCCCAAGCCTCGTGTTGTTAACTACCTCAGACAACTTTGGGTGGCTGATAATCATGGTAGTCTGGAAAAACCTGATATGCTTTTTGCCATAAAAAAGTATGCAGAAAACCACCCTTCTTCCAAGATAGCTTGGGATGAAGATGACAACAGATTTGTTGTGGTTTTGGCAACAGAATTTATGTTGCGTATCCACAAAGAATTCAGAGAAGCTGGGGAAGTTGTCTTTGTGGATACTACCAGTCATGTGAACCAGATCAAGACAGCTGTAACTCCACTGCTTTGTGCCAGCCCAGCTGGAGCCATGCCACTTGGTGTGATCTTATCATCATCGCAAGATGAATTGTCTTATACAAAAGGTATATGATTATGAAAATTTTAATTATCTAACTCATTTGCCAAATACATTTCAGTGCTACAACAATGAATTTTATATTTGGCTATGCAAATCATTCTTTTTGTTTTACAGGTTTTGGCCTACTCAAAGATGTGCTTGGAGATGTTGCCTTCTTTGGGAAGAACTATCCAGATTGCTTCATGACAGACAACTGCAAGACAGAAAAGAAGGCTCTCTGCAATGTTTGGCCACATGCCAAACAATATATATGTATTTTCCATCTGCTGCAGCAGGTGTGGAAATGGCTTTGTACCTCTGGCTGTGTAAAAAAGGAAGACCGCCCCAATATGATGAGCGTAGCTCAGAGGTTGGTGTATACCAAAACTGACTCTGAGTTCACAGAGGTGTGGAAAACATACTTATCTAGGGAAGATTCTCTAAAATACCGCTCTTACACCAAGTAAGTATTTTACCATTCCTATAACACTTCTTATTCATGTTATAGAATATTAAATATCCATTAATAATCTAGCATATTTAATTAATGACTGCCCTGAAATTCCTTTATTGTAGATACCTTTCCAAATTGGTTGAGCAGCAACAATTTTGGAGCTCACACCACCGCACTGGAACTCTGCCCCATGGCCACAACACCAGTAATTTTGCTGAATCAACTATGTGCATCATAAAAGATATTGTTCACAACAGGTAAATTATATATATATATATATATATATATATATATATATATATATATATATATATATATATATATATATATATATATATATATATATATATATATATATATATATATATATATATATATATATATATATATATATATATATATATATAGAGAGAGAGAGAGAGAGAGAGAGAGAGAGAGAGAGAGAGAGAGAGAGAGAGAGAGAGAGAGAGAAGGGGGAAGAAGTGAATAAAAGAGAGTGAGAGAGAGAGAGAGAGAGAGAGAGAGAGAGAGAGAGAGAGAGAGAGAGAGAGAGAGAGAGAGAGAGAAGGGGGAAGAAGTGAATAAAAGAGAGTGAGAGAGAGAGAGAGAGAGAGAGAGAGAGAGAGAGAGAGAGAGAGAGAGAGAGAGAGAGAGAGAGAGAGAGAGAAGGGGAAGAAGTGAATAAAAGAGAGAGAGAGAGAGAGAGAGAGAGAGAGAGAGAGAGAGAGAGAGAGAGAGAGAGAGAGGGGGAAGAAGTGAATAAAAAAGAAAGAGAGAGAGAGAGAGAGAGAGAGAGAGAGAGAGAGAGAGAGAGAGAGAGAGAGAGAGAGAGAGAGAGAAGGGGGAAGAAGTGAATAAAAGAGAAAGAGAGAGAGAGAGAGAGAGAGAGAGAGAGAGAGAGAGAGAGAGAGAGAGAGAGAGAGAGAGAGGGGAAAGAAGTGAATAAAAGAGAGAGAGAGAGAGAGAGAGAGAGAGAGAGAGAGAGAGAGAGAGAGAGAGAGAGAGAGAGAGAGAGAGAGAGAGAGAGAGAGAGAGAGAGAGAGAGAGAGAGAGATATGGCTACAACTTAGGAAGGGTTTACTGTATGTATATGCATGACGCTGACAGTTGGTAATTGTGATCAATACTTCTCAAAGCAGCATGAAACTCAGAATGGTAAGAATTTAGGACTAAGTGCGAAATTCAATGATTGCAAAACTTGGATAGCGCGAAACTCAGAAGGGTACTGTACTCACAAAATGAAATTGTGCTTGGTGCTGTTTACCTTGCCAACCATAAGCTCAAATTTGATGCTATGCACCATATTTGTCTAGTACACTGCAGTCCTAACAAGCCTTAGTTTTAAAACATGTCATCAGGAGGGAAAAAAGGGCTCACTTTGATCATAAATTGTGCACATCCACACAAATGCTAAGACTGCGTTAACCCTGTCTTAGCGTGGCAAATGACAGATACTCCCACTGTGGAGATGGCCACCTCACAACAATGACATCCTTTAGGAAAGAATAATCTAAGAGGAATGTTCTGAATGTTTCTAATGATGCAGAACTCATCAGAATAACTTTTAAGTATATAGAGTCTGGCACAAAGCTTTGATTTCCAAACTACCCTCCTACGGTTTCTATCCTTCTCTCTGTAACTTCATCTCAAGTTTCCTTTCTGACCATTCTATTGCTGCTGTGGTAGATGGTCACTGTTCTTCTCCTAAATCTATTAACAGTGGTGTTCCTCAGGGTTCTGTCCTGTCACCCACTCTCTTCTTATTATTCATTAATGATCTTCTAAACCAAACTTCTTGTCCTATCCACTCCTACGCTGATGATACCACCCTGCACTTTTTCACGTCTTTTCATAGACGTCCAACCCTTCAGGAGGTAAACATGTCACGCAGGAAAGCCACAGAACGCCTGACTTCTGATCTTTCTAAAATTTCTGATTGGGGCAGAGCAAACTTGGTATTGTTCAATGCCTCAAAAACTCAATTCCTCCATCTATCAACTCGACACAACCTTCCAGACAACTATCCCCTCTTCTTCAATGACACTCAACTGTCCCCCTCTTCTACACTGAACATCCTCGGTCTGTCTTTTACTTATAATCTGAACTGGAAACTTCACATCTCATCTCTAGCTAAAACAGCTTCTATGAAGTTAGGTGTTCTGAGACATCTCCGCCAGTTTTTCTCACCCCCTCAGCTGCTAACTCTGTACAAGGGCCTTATCCGTCCATGTATGGAGTATGCTTCACATGTCTGGGGGGGTTCCACTCATACTGCTCTTCTAGACAGGGTGGAATCAAAAGCTTTTTGTCTCATCAACTCCTCTCCTCTAACTGACTGTCTTCAGCCTCTCTCTCACTGCCGCAATGTTGCATATCTAGCTGTCTTCTACCGCTATTTTCATGCTAACTGCTCTTCTGATCTTGCTAACTGCATGCCTCCCCTCCTTCCGCGGCCTCGCTGCACAAGACTTTCCTCTTTCTCTCACCCCTATTCTGTCCACCTCTCTAATGCAAGAGTTAACCAGTATTCTCAATCATTCATCCCTTTCTCTGGTAAACTCTGGAACTCCCTGCCTGCTTCTGTATTTCCACCTTCCTATGACTTGAATTCCTTCAAGAGGGAGGTTTCAAGACACTTATCCACCAATTTTTGACCACTGCTTTGAGCCTTTTATGGGACTGGCATTTCAGTGGGCATTTTTTTTATTAGATTTTTGTTGCCCTTGGCCAGTGTCCTTCCTACATAAAAAAAAGAAAAAAATATATACATGCTCCTTTTACAGTTTAAAAGTAAAGAGGGACTGTGTTTCTATCCAGTAAGCCTTGTAGGATCAGGAGCATCTGGGTGTAGAGAAGGCCAAGGAAGTGGAAAATTCCAAACTCCAGAAAAATCATGTAGAAAGTGCAGTCTTGTCAGTGTTATAAAAGAATGTGCTTTTTTTTTTTTTCTTTCAGTTTTCATTATTCAATATAAACTTCCAGATATTGATCTCTCATGTAGTATCGGTTTCTCATGTGCATCTGCTGTGCCTTGGTTCTAGTGAATTACAGTGGGGATGAGTATTACTAAATAACAGTCTTATATTCTGAAAGAAAATATCCCAATTTGAAGGTTTTCCTTGCATTTTATTTCTCATGATTGTAAAATAACTGCAATTGTTGTTTACACTGAGACGCTTCAGTGGGATCACATTTTATATAGTATTTTGAGGAATGGATCATTATTTTATCCTTTGTGATTCTTCCCCTAACACATATAAACATAAAAAATATCTATTAAATATATGAAATATTATATATATATATATATATATATATATATATATATATATATATATATATATATATATATATATATATATATATATATATATATATATATATATATATATATATATATATATATATAAAATGATACTCAAAATTATGATAAATTGCAAGAAAAAACAAGTTACTAGAGCCTTCCAGAATGTGTCTCCCTTGCAACTTGAACACCTTCTGTGTATAATTTGTTGATTTATTTATATGATTTTAATGTTATCCTGAATATTATATTCAATGGAAAATTAATAGCAATTGGTTGTACGCTTCTGTATGTTTTTTTTTTTTTTTCAGATGCAAGGGATTCAACACATGTCATCTCCTTATTTACATGAATGAGGTATTTGACTCTTATATGAAGAGGCGGCTGTTGGACTTGGCCTTGGGGAGGAAAGACAACTGTGCAAAGCTACACACAATCAATGAAACGTTCTCCATTCAAAGAGATGATGAACAATACCTAGTATCCAGTTCATCACACACTGGGGTTGTATATGTCGTGGATATGAAGATTGGACTTTGTGAATGTCCGCAGGGTCAGATGGGCGACATATGCAAGCACCAAGTGGCTTGTGCAGAGAGTAAATCCTTGGAACTCCTACAGGCCTTCACTGATTCGCCTGAGCGTCGCCAGTGGCTAGCCTCTGTGGCACTGGGCAAAAAGACACCACCTCTTGAGTTCTTAGTGTGTGAGAAAATGACTCCAGTGTCATCAGAGAGGTGTCGTGCCGAAATCGATGACACAGTACCTGGGAGCAGCAAGGAAAACAATGACACAGTACCTAGAGGCACCAAGGAAATCAATGACACTGTACCTGGAGGCAGTGAGGAAATCAATGACACAGTACCTGGAGGCAGCAAGGAAATTGATGACGCAGTACCTGGAGGCAACAAGGAAACTGATAACACAGTACCTGGAGGCAGCAAGGAAATTGATGACGCAGTACCTGGAGGCAGTGAGGAAACTGATGACACAGTACCTGGAGGCAGCGAGGAAATCAATGACATAGTACCTGGAGGCATCAAGGAAATCATTGTCACAGGACCTGGAGCCAACGAGGCAAATAATCAGCAATCCAAGAGGGAAAATGTTCCCAAAATGGTGTTGCAGCCTCACCCAGCTCTTGCCATGTACACCAACAGCCTGATTGAAGATATACGGAAGTATGTGGATGAGTATGGTGACAAAGACACACAGTCTGCTCTAGACTCCTTTCAAAAGAAGCTCAGAGCAGTACGCTCCTCCAATGCCTTGAATGCTTTATTTGTTTAAGTGCAAGTACCCTTCTGCAATGGCCTTCAGAGGAACTTCCAGGGGCAAAATTCCATGCCAGCTGACATCAGTATCTTGCCAACAAGCTAGTATGTCAAGAAGTGCAGCTCCTTTGGCAAAAGGATGCAAAATTACTGATTCATCAAAAGAGAAAGCCCCCAAACAGCAAAGAAATCTGGTGATGAATGTTCACCTTAATTAGAATAATGTAAAAACCCACTGAAAATAAGTGTATGTGTGTGTGTGTGTGTGTGTGTGTGTGTGTGTGTGTGTGTGTGACAGAAAGACAGAGCCATGTAGGGCAAATGATTTTTGTACTTTGAATGTAATACTAAATTAATTGTCTCAAATAAATTAGTGTAATATGTAGTATATGGTTTGCTTCTGTTGTAAAATTAATAAATGGCCAACCCAGTAAAAGAACTTACTTATGGTGAGTAACAGTGTTGTACTTAATATTAATTTGTTCATATACTTTTATATTCTTGTCTACTGCATTTTTATTGTCAACTACTACAAGCAGTGTTGTCACTGCACCCACATCATATGTACAAGAAGGTATATTTTTGCTACAACAATATTGCCTTCAAGGATGATGAAAAGTCAATACATTTGTTATGACTACATAGAAAAATATAAAAGAAATGACGAAGCTACTTGTCAAGTAACACACAAACACTATCTTCCTATCTCTGAGTGTATCTGAGAGAGAGAGAGGTTAAGAGTTGTGTCATCAGCCATTGTCATGGCTGACACACAGCTACAACTCATATCTCTCTCTCTCTCTCTCTCTCTCTCTCTCTCTCTCTCTCTCTCTCTCTCTCTCTCTCTCTCTCTCTCTCTCTCTCTCTCTCTCTCTCTCTCTCTCTCTCTCTCTCTCTCTCTCTCTCTCTCTCTCTCTCTCTCTCTCTCTCTCTCTCTCTCTCTCTCTCTCAAAAATAAAGATGCTGACAGACATCAGTGGTATTACAGTGACTCAGGGAGTGAGCATACATTATATGAAAGAGAAGGGAGGAAGGGTCATAGGAAAAGGAAAAAAATAGAGCTACTTGTTGAGTCACACACAACACAATATCTTTCTATTTATCTGTGTATCTGAGAGAGAGAGAGAGAGAGAGAGAGAGAGAGAGAGAGAGAGAGAGAGAGAGAGAAGGGGGGCAGCAGGGGGCAGAAAGGGGAGGAGGCAGGCAGCAGCCCATCAGGAGTTAGCCACACATGATGTCACTGCAGAAGGTGGGGCTAGCCTCTGCGTTAGAAAAACATTACCACCTTTCAAATATATGTGCCTGAGCACAGCACAACTGGCCACACACATCCATAGCAAGACCTAACAGCATACACTGGTTTATCCTTGCCTCTTCATGAGACTGTTCCCTACCCAGCACCCACTCCAATCCTAAGACCAGAGCAGATGCAGAATACTACTTACAGAGAACCTCACACTCTGGTTCCATACAACAACTGACTCCACCAAGCACTCCCACTCCCCTTCCCAGAGATTATCAAAACTGCATCATTTTCATACACACTCCACTGTTGCTCTTCATCTACTTCTATCATGCACAATTGCTTTTGCTTCCTGCACAGTTATTTTTATCTTTTTTGGTGCTGTCATTCCTCTCTTATTCAGTGCCCTCTTCAGACAGCTCATCCACTCCAGGATTTGCCTTTGTCTACTTTTTCACCATGCACATCAAACTATATTATTCTCTTTATTAGTTTTATGTGCTCCATTCTAGCCATGTGCTTAAACCACATTACATGCTACTTGTACTACCAAGGATACAACATGGACTCCAAACTGTCACATGTGGTACAAATACAAAAATAATTTTTTTGTCAATTTTTTTTTCTGGCACAAAGCTTTGATTTCCAAACTACCCTCTTATGGTTTCTATCCATCTCTCTCTGTAACTTCATCTCAAGTTTCCTTTCTGACTGTTCTATTTCTGCTATAGTAGACAGTCACTGTTCTTCTAAATCTATTAACAGTGGTGTTTTTCAGGGTTCTTTCCTGCCACCCACTCTCTTTCTAATATTCATCAATGATCTTCTAAACAGAATTTCTTGTCTTATCCACTCCTAAGCTGGTGATAATACCCTGTACTTTTCCATGTCTTTTTGTAGATCTCCAACCCTTCAGGAAGTAAACAGCTCATGCAGAGAAACCACAGAACACCTGACTTCTGATTTCTCTAAAGTTTCTGATTGGGGCAGAGCAAACTCAATACCTTCATCTATCAACTCAACACAACCTTCGAGACAACTATTCCCATTTCTTTAATGACACTCAACTGTCACCCTCTTCTACACTGAAACCACTGCTCCACTGGAGGTGCAAGACATGGTGTGTTAAAAAGAAAATGTATCTACAGCATGTTGAACCATGGATGAGATACCAATTTTATTGTCTCATGGCAACTGTTCACTTCAGGGATACCTCCTCTCAACTCAGTAGCTTATGGTTAACTAGAGTGGCTTGAAATTGAAATAGACACAACCCATGTGGGGAGGTAGAAAATTTTTATGCTGGTGACATGTTAACACATCCACTGATCTGCTCTTTAGGCCAACTTTCTCAAGAACATTAGTTCATCTTACCTCCTCATTTCTTATTCCATCTCTCCATGGTACTCCACACATAATCCTCAAACACTTAATTTCCATTACATTTAACCGTTTCTTCTCTGCTGCTCCAATGTTCTGTGTTTCAGCACTATGCAGCACAGAGGATATCACTATACCCTCACATAAACCTCTTTTTATACTCATACAAAGTACTTTTCCTGCTTCCTTTACCCTTCACTTCACTTGTATCTTCTCATCTGTCCACTGTGACTGTTGATCATAAATACTTGAAACAATCCACTTCTTTCAACTGTCCTATTTGATTTTTCTCCATCCTTTCACCATCTATCAATCGAGCATTTAATTCATTTTACCAACATTCACCTTCAGCTTTCTCTTACAAACATTCCCAGATTCCTCCACCAGTTTTTTCAACTTATCTGAGTCAGCAACCAGAGCAGTATCATCAGCAATAGTAGCTGATGCAGATCCCATATCTTTTCCTCCCCACTGATCGAACTCAGGCATGTCTAACCTCCTCATATTAACTTCCTTTACTACACTGTCCATATACAAATTGAAGATCCATGGTGACATTACACAATCCTGAGGCAAGCCTACTCTTACTGGGAAAAACTCACTATTAATAACTCTCATACATGCTCTTCTTTTTACATACAAAAGTCTTCACTCCTTCCAACAACTTGTCTCCAACTCTGTATACTTTCAGAACATCCCAAATTTCTTTCCTGTGAATCTTATTATATGTTTTCTCCAAGTCCATGAATGTCAAAAAGACTTCCTTTCCTTTCTCAAAAAAAATTTTCATGCAGCTGCCTTACTGCAAAATCTGATTTACACAACTTCTTCCCTTTCTAAATTTGTCTGTTCCTCTTGGATGGCATTTTCTGTTCCTTCTCTGATTCTCCTTATCAGCACCCTACCATATACCTTTCCTAACACATTCAGCAAGCTTATGGCCCATTAGTTTGAGCATTCCTGTCTGTCCCCTTTTCCTTTGATAATATTAAAAGTAAATGGATAATGTAATTTGAGAATTAAAAAACTTAGTTGTTAATGTTGAAGTTTCATACACATCAACTGAAAGTAAATGCCCATAAATGAATGAAAGGTAACTCACCACACTTGCTGTCTCCACCACCACATTATCATCATCATACCACCACCACCTCTTCCTCCTCCTCCTCCTCCTCCTCCAGTACTACGACTACATGACTCTGACTTGACAAGTCTAGGTTACTTTAAGATAATTGTTTTTAAGGTGTTCATCAGGGAATGAAGGAATGAGATTGGAAATGTCACTTTTTCTGAGAGAAATCCACAGCATAGATAATGATCTAGCAACAGGTTGATGAAATTTTATAGCTGTATTCACAATACAGGGCATAACATGAGTTTCTGTGGATATTGCCAGAAATGAAAGTGCAGGATATTCTAAGTGGAAAACGTTCTATGCACACATGCATTTTGAGGCATTGTTTAGTTGTGGCTGCCTGGCAACAGATACAATAGCAGGCAATGCAAATGCAGCCTATTATTTCATTTGTCATTTATTAAATCCATCTTTTCATTGTGTAATGTTTATCAAGAATCAGTATCAGTCTGTTAGGATACTGTCTCATCATAGGATCCTGTAAAACTTCAAAACTTGGTAGAAATCATGACAATTATTCACAATTTCACTAACTGACATCCAGGTCTATATATACACATCCCCCCATGAATATTCAAATGGCCCAGTCATTATATCTGTTGCCAGGTGGCCAGGCCACACTTGAATTTCATACCACAACTAAACAATGTCTCAAAATGCATATGTGCATAGAACATTTTCCACTTAGAACATCCCGTATTTTCACTTTTGGCAATATCCACAGAAACTC
Organism: Scylla paramamosain; assembly: GCF_035594125.1. Classification (NCBI taxonomy): domain Eukaryota; kingdom Metazoa; phylum Arthropoda; class Malacostraca; order Decapoda; family Portunidae; genus Scylla; species Scylla paramamosain. The sequence goes on along the minus strand of NC_087151.1, from coordinate 7,598,858 downwards.
ATGTTACACCCTGTACCTGTTAAGTTGTGACACAAAATATGATCCATATTCTGTTAACATTTTCATCTTGCATGATGGTATTCACGTATAGTTTCTCTATTGTGAACAACAGTAAATATTGATGAAACATAAATATAATTCTATTTAACACCTTAGACTCCCCATCAGCTTTTGAGGGAGTGTGAAAGTTACTAAAGCAACACAGTGACAGCGATCCTCAATGCTCTGAAGGGAGTGGAGATGTGTGCAGTGTCTTATCCACACTGCCTCTCCATAACATTACATACTGCTGCCATACCAAAATCATAATGAGGGCACCAAAATCCATAAAAGTTTCTAGTTAACTCTGGATGTCACCAACTTGTCCTACTCCCAACTCAGCTCAAGGATGTGAATTAGTGAGTGAGACCTTGATAATCTTATTATTGTAATTCTTTAAGTACATACAATACAGTGTAAAAAAAAAAAAAAAAAAAAAAAAAATATATATATATATATATATATATATATATATATATATATATATATATATATATATATATATATATATATATATATATATATATATATATATATATATATATATATATATATATAGACACACATTAAAATCAAACAAATACATGAAGTGCAGTGTAAAATACACACACACACACACACACACACACACACACACACACACACACACACACACACACACACACACGAAGACCTAAGTTACGAGGAAAGACTGGAAGAAATTGGATTACCAACACTGCAAGAAAGAAGGGAAAGAGGAGACCTGATAACAATGTTCAAATTAGTAAATGGCATGGAGAAGATAGACAGAGATGACCTAGTTGTAAAAGTGGAGGAAGGAGATAGACGTACAAGGGGACATATGAAGAAATTAAAGAAGAGTCATTGTTTGGGAGATATTAAGAAATACAGCTTTCTGCATTGAATGGTTGAAATATGGAATAACTTAAAAGAAGAGGTGGTTGCGGCAAAGAGTGTGCACATGTTTAAAGAGAAATTGGACAAATTCGGGTATGGAGACAGGACTAATTGAGCTTTGGCTCGGACCCTGTACTATACAACTAGGTAAATACAACTAGGTAAATACACACACACACACACACATTAAAATCAAACAAATACATAAAATGCAATGTAAAATCTGAAAACACACACACACACACACACACACACACACACACACACACACACACACACATAAAGTTCTAAGAGAAAGAGAAGAATTACAAAGAGCAAAAGAAATCATTGGGAAAATTGTAGAAGGAGATGAAACGGATATACAAATAGAAGAAGTGTACAGGATTGGGAAATATTCAGAAGGGGGAAACGTCCCATGAAAATAAGACTTAATACCCAAGCGGCAGCCGAATACATCTTGAGAAGAACAAGTTTGTTAAGAAAGATAGAGGGTATGAAGGATATATATATAAGAAGAGAAATGAATGAGGAGGAAAGAAACAAGGTGAAAGAGTTAAAAGAGGAGGCCAAGACAAAAAACGAAGAGAGAACACAGGAACAGACAGAAAGGTATATATGGAGAGTGACAGACATGAAAATGAGGAAATGGTGGTTAAAGAATGCAGGGCAAGAAGTAAGACAACAAAGAGAGAACACAAAAGAAATGGGTCCACAATAAATAAAATTAAAGTTATGTATACAAACATAGATGGATTAGTGTCCAGCCTAAGGGAACTAAGAGATTATTTCCATGAAAAGAAACCAGAAGTGGCATGCATTACGGAAACAAAACTAACAAGGGAGATTAATGTTGAATTTGAAGAAGAAGGATATAACACATGGAGAAGAGACAGAAAGAATAAGGGAAGAGGAGGAGTGATGATTCTAGTAAGAAAAAACATCTTGATAGAAACAGTGGAATATGGTGAAGGAAGGTCAGAAACATTGAGTGTGGAGATCAAGATCCAAAGACAAGAAAGAAAAATTGTTGCATACATGCCTCCAAAGACCAACACTTGGGGGACTGATGATTATAAGCACATGCAAAGCAAGTTCATAAAAGTATAGATGACATGCTAAAGATAAGAAACAAGGTGTTACTAGTAGGAGATTTTAATAGCAAGGAGATAAACTGGGAGGAGATGGAGGTGACAGGGATTGCCAGTACATGGAGCGAAGAATTTTTACAGACTATGATGGTAAACACAATGGATCAATGGGTGAAAGAAAATACTAGGTACAGAGGGGAAGATGAACCATCACTACTAGACTTGGTTTTTACAAAATAACCAGAAAATGAACCTAGTATAGAATATTTGTGTCCAGTGGGAAAAAGTGATCATGTGAAGATGGAGATAGAGATCAAAGAAGAAGTGCCAAAATTCAATGAGGAATATAAAAATGAGAGAAAAAATTATGCTAAGGCAGACTTTACAGGGTTAAAGAAATTCTACAGAGAGCTTGATTGGAGTAATTTATTAAGAGGTATGGAGGTGCAAAAAAATATGAAGTGTTTTTAAGCAAGTTTAGAGAAGGTGTTGAAAGATATGTGCCAAGATATAAGGTAAAAGAAAATAAGAAAGTGTGGTTTAATGCAAAGTGTGCAGAGGCAAAAAAGAAGAAGGAGAGGGCATGGAAAAAAATGAAGAAACAATGGAATGAGATAAATAGAGAAGAATACAGGACAGCTAGAAATGATTATGTTAAAATAAGAAGAGAAGAAGAAAGAAATTTTGAAAGAGATGTAGTTGGAAAGTGTAAAGAAGAATCCAAACTTTTCTATAGATATGTAAATGGAAAAATAAAGCATAGAGATACCATTACAAAGCTGAAGAAAAATGGAGAAATTTATGAAACCACACAAGAGATGGCCGAGATACTGAATAAAAGCTTTAAGTCTGTATTTACAAGAGAAACTGTCTTTGCATCACTGAGAGATGAGGAACAACAGAAAGGAATAGAAAACATACAAGTGGAAAGAAAAGAAATTAAAAGACTACTGGAAGAGCTAGATACTAGGAAGGCGATGGGACCAAACGAAGTAAATGGATGGATATTGAAAGAATGTAGAGAGGAATTGGAAGAACCAATATGGGAGATAATTAACAGTTCTTTGAAGGAGGGAAAAGTACCAAAGGAATGGAAGAGAGTAAATATAGTACCGTTATACAAAGGAGGTAATAAAATTGAACCACTGAATTACAGACCAGTCTCACTCACGAGTATTGTAAGTAAGCTCTGTGAAATAGTCATTAAAAACAGATGGTTGCAATATCTTGAACAAGAAAATATAATAACAGAAAAACAATTCGGTTTCAGGAAAGAGAGATCTTGCGTAACAAACTTACTGAGCTTTTATACAAGAGTAATAGATAAACTACAAGAGAGAGATTGTTGGGTTGATGCAGTCTGTTTAGATCTGAAAAAAGCTTTTGATACAGTTCCACATAAAAGTCTCATATGGAAACTGGAACATTGAGGAGGGCTAAAAGGAAAAATACTTAAGTGGATGAAGGATTATCTCCAAGGTAGGGAAATGAGTACAGTAATCAGAGATAATAAATCAAGTTGGTGCGAAGTAACAAGCGGAGTACCACAAGGGTCTGTGTTGGCACCTATAATGTTTCAGGTCTATATAAATGATATGACGGTGGGTTTAAATAGCTACATTAACATGTTTGCAGATGATGCAAAATTGATGAAAGTAATAAAGAACCAAGAGGATTGTGAGGAACTACAGAGGGATATTGATAGAATTTATGAATGGAGTAAACGATGGAAATTAGAATTTAATATAAAGAAGTGCCATGTAATGGAGATGGGAAGAAGTAAAGTTCATGGGAGTATAAGATGGGAGGAATCACAATACCAAAGAGTAAAGAAGAAAAAGACTTGGGAGTAATAATTCAAGACACACTATCACCAGAAAAACACATCAATGGAATATTTGGCTCTACATATAATTTGCTAGCAAATATCAGGGTGGCATTTAATTACCTAGACAAAGAAATGATGAAGAAAATTATAACACACATGATACGACCCAAACTGGAATACGCAGCAGAAAGATATAAGGAAATTGGAAAGGATACAAAGAACAGCTACGAAAATGATACCTGAATTGGAAGACCTAAGTTACAAGGAAAGACTGGAAGAAACTGGATTACCAACACTGCAAGAAAGAAGGGAAAGAGGAGACCTGATAACAATGTTCAAATTAATAAACAACATGGAGAAGATAGACAGAGATGGCCTAGTTGTAAAAGTGGAGGAAGGAGATAGACGTACAAGGGGACATATGAAGAAATTAAAGAAGAGTCATTGTTTGGGAGATATTAAAAAATACAGCTTTCTGCATTGAACGGTTGAAATATGGAATAACTTAAAAGAAGAAGTGGTTGCGGCAGAGAGTGTGCACATGTTTAAAGAGAGATTAGATAAATTCGGGTATGGAGGCAGGACTAATTGAGCTTTGGCTCGGACCCTATACTATACAACTAGGTAAATACAACTAGGTAAATACACACACACACACACACACACACACACACACACACACACACACACTTAAAATGAAAGAAGCAGGAACATAAAATTCTTTCATAATCATCCTACATTTACCAGTGTGATGTGAAACTGTCCTCATATAATTTTTTTTGCAGATCCATGACATTGTTAGGTGTTCTTATTTATGTACTGTGATTGATACTGTATTTTTATGCATCCCCTGTATGTACATTGCCCCATCTCACACAGGCTTGATATATGTACATCTGTTTCAGTTGTTATGCAATGAAACATACAGACACTCTTTGACTTACAAACAAGTAAAGTTCCATTGATAAGTTGTTATTTTGTAAAATATTTTTTAATATCTATGTCTAGGTGCTATGATAAAGTTGTGTTTAAAAGTCTGTACAGTACACAGTGATAAAGATACTATGTAGAGTAGAGTATGCAACAACACACAGTCGTTACAATGTACAACTGCAATCATGCACTGAAATTTTAATAAATATTCAATCTGAATAATGAACCAAAACTGGCATAACAAACTTGCCACTTGTGTGAGCACTGGAATTTTAATAAAAATGTAATTGGAATGACAAACCAAAACAAGCCAGATGAACTTGCCATTCATGGCAAACACTGAAATTCTAATAAAAATTTAATCAGAACAACAAACTAAAGCTCACAATACTAACTCACCAGCTGTGCAAGCCACTGCTCACCTATCCACTGCCTGTCCCCTTCCTCCCTTTTTTTTTTTTTTCCCCTCTTTCATCTTGTTTCAAACCTCCCTCCTTGTCACCTTCCCTTCCCCCTTATTATCAGAGATAAGGGACAAGGGAGTGAAACATCTTCTCTCTCCCCCCTTGTTCATTTCATGTCTTTTCACTTCATTTTTCACTCTTTCTCACTCTCATATAAGTAATTCCATTTTCATTCACAATCAGTCTCATTCTATTTTAGCAATCCTTAGGATTGTTATTACTTTCAGAGAGAGAGAGAGAGAGAGAGAGAGAGAGAGAGAGAGAGAGAGAGAGAGAGAGAGAGAGAGAGAGAGAGAGAGAGAGAGAGAGAGAGAGAGAGAGAGAGAGAGAGAGAGAGAGAGAGAGAGAGAGAGAGAGAGAGAGAGAGAGAGAGAGAGAGAGAGAGAGAGAGAGCTCTAACTTAATCGGGATTTACTGTATGTATGTGCATGATGCCGACAGTAGGTAAATACTTGTCAAAACAGCACGAAACTCAGGATGGTAAGAATTTAGGACTAGGTGCGAAACTTGGGAGGGTACTGTGTATATTTTTTGTGTTATCTCAAATGTAGTAGTGCAAATGTTCTCATTTTGATATTTTCTTTAATTGTGAAATTTTTTATATTATTTTATGATTCCCTGGAAGCAATGAATTTTTTCCCATGGGTTCTTCAATCACCATAACACACATTTGCCATAAGAAATGCTGCACTGGAACGAATCATGTTCATTATTGCATACCCTACTGTATATAATAATAAAACAATATGAATTATATTAATCAATTGTACAAGTAATGTACTACTGTACTGTAAGTACAGGCTATATTTACCATTTTCCTCCACAATCAGGTTTCTTTATTATAACCACCTTTGTTTCTATTGAGATGGTCTGATGTTTCTTAGCACTACCACTATTATCACTAACCTTACTTTTGTCACCAGCCATGATTGATAATCAGGAAGTTTGAAAATTAAAAAAAAAAAATGGTGGAGTACAACTTAATGGTGTTAGCAGATCAGGAGTTAAATACAAACATGGCGACTCTTATTCTTCTTTTTCTTGAGTTGAAGGGCATTTTAGATGTTTGTCCAATTCACCCTAACAAGGACCCACAGGGCAGGAGAGTGGTTGTTGTTCATCAGTGTTGTAGTTGGCTGATCAGGAAGTCGAAGGTGAACTGAAGGACTTTTCTAGGGTGTCCTCTGGTAGCCTGTTGCCACTTAGGAGGATTGGGGGAAGGAGTGATCATTCCCACTCCAAGGGTAGACAGGTGGTTGCTAAGTGCTATGCTGGGAGAATGGAAATGTGGACAATGTAACAGGAAGGGCTGCACTGTGTCTTTTATTGATAGGCACCATCTGCAGTAATGGTTTGTGACTAATTGTAATCTGAAGGGATGTACAGGTAGTCCTGCATGACCTATTTTCAGTCTGACTATGGCTGTGTCCAATATGCAATGGGTGGAAGGCAAAATATACCATCTATGAACTACCTCTCTATTCTAAACAACACAAAAATAGATTTAGGAGCTTTGAGTTCAGAGAAATTATGTGGAATACATGCCTTCATCCCAAAGACAATCACCTCTGTTATGCACTCTACACAGAGATGGGGGCTCTCACATGGAAACAATATTAATTTCAGAATAGTTCAGAATAGTACCTCAGGTCCTCCATTTAGCAGGCTTGTAATGCCAGAAGCATCTTTGCTTTGATAGGTCTAGAGATAGTACTGGAGCAATAGGATGTGATACAGAAAAAGATTGTGACTGGAGAAACCAAATGGAGAAAATAATTTGACAGAATAAGAGGAAGGATTGGAGGTTTGAAAGAGGTCATGAATGTTGGGTATATCTCCAAGGCAGTTAAGAAGAACATAGGTAGGATGTTGCAGTAATTGCTCTAGCTCATTTAAAATACCAAAGTTGAAGATTTGTGCAACAGGTTGGTCAGTAAAAAATTATATTCAAAGCTGGTGGTGTATATTGAAAATTCTAAGCATAAATTTCATAGTAAGGTGAAAATGAGTGAGAAGGTGCTCTACTTTTGAAAGTCAAACAGTCCAAGAATTTTACATAGTTGAGGGAGTTACTACCCATTTCAGACATTATGAGGCATCGTTTTTTTGCAAATATCTTCTAAACAAATCAGTAGATCAACATGAAATTTTAGCACAGGTTTTTTTTTGACACTGTCCCCTAATTTATGGCACTGTATTGCAATGCCAAGTGCATTTCATTAAGGAATTTACTCTTGGCTTTGAAGGTGAGGCTTGCAAGAGCTCAGTAGACATTTGGACATGGGAAGGTTTTACTTGATGTAGTTGTGACATATATCACTCCACCATCTCTTCCTCCATTCCCATCTTTCCCTCCCTCCTCCTTGCCTTCCTCTTACACTGTATCCTCTTTTCATGTCACAACTGTGTCATGTAAACTCGTCAGCCTCACCTTCAAAGCTGAGAGTAAACTCCTTTATGAAACACCCTTGGTAATGCAGTTTAGTGTCATAAATTAGAGGACAGTGTTAAATAAGCAAAATGTCATATTGATTCAACCGTTTATTTAGAAAATATTTGCAAAAACAATACCTCCTAGGGCTTGAATTGGATAGTAGGTGAGAAATACACAGCACAGGTGAGTTTAGCAAGAGAATGGTAATGAAATCTTAGCCAAATGCTGTTAAATTCCTTTATTCATTCATATTGTTTGTGTGGGGGGAAGAATAGTATCATCCATATGCAATAAAGGAATAAGTGTATTCAGATAATAAATGTAGGTTCCATTTTTTATCAGTTTCTAAAATATTAGTTTTTTTGCTAAATACTGATATCAAATTTTTACAGGTGTCCATGCCACCAGGTTTGACTTCATCTGTGACAGTACCACAGCAGAACCACAACAAAATCACCAATCCCCTGAGTGCAGTCCGAAACCCGCCAAAAGACAAAGTTATCCCTATGTAAGTCATGAAACAGCAGAGTGTAGTTGGTAGTCAAAGCAAGACTTGCTGTCCAGGGAGTCTGATACATAGTCTCTGCAAAAAGAATTCTCCTACTTGCCTTTAAAATGAAGGGAAGAGATGAGTTAGTACTATTTGCACTTCTTACCGTATGCATCATAGAATGAAAATGATCATGTTCAAACTGCAAGACAGTATACACACTCACTTCCTGCCCTCATGGACGTCAATGAAGAGGATAATGTTCTTGTGTTTCCTTGCTTCTGCTGGTTATTCTCTGTTCCCCTCACTTTAGTGTCTATTAGTTTCTTACCAGGGTTTTACAGTGGCTCCTGGTAACCATTTCTGTTACTGACTTGAAGAAAAATAATCCTCATCTAATGGCAGATATGTCACACAGCACATTACAGCATCAGTTCCAAGAGAAACTGAACAGGCTTTTAAAAGGCAGCAGCAAAACCCTTCCTTTCTGAAAAGAAAAGAAAAAAAAAAGGCAAAAGTGCATGTTTTTTTGCAAAGAAATGTACTGACAGAACACCTGAGATGTGGGAAAGGATTATTTTTTTTAAGAAAGCAGCTTTAAATGCATTTATAAAAACTCTGGTCCAGGAGTTCAGATCTTGTTTGATCCTGGATTGTTGCTAGTTAACCCACTTTTTAAGGTGGGGGTTTAAACTTGAATTAATAATAATACTATCACCATTTGTCATTATCTTGTTGGAAATTAATATATTTCTAACAACACTAACACCCTAGTAAACGTATGCTTCCACAGCCTTGTCTTAGCTATTTAACCATTAAGCAGTGGCAGTCTTCACTTCAAGGCATCCAAATTTTAAAATTGTCTATATAAAGATGCTGCTGACTATAGGACTACAGTATAAATTTAGTTTTACCATATTATATAGGGTTTTTAAATTACTTATATGTAGACTACCACATTATCAAACTATTCTGTATGCTTAGCATACACAAAAAAGAAGGAAAACTTTTATGTGACCATTGCTTATATTTAATAAGTAAAGTAGACATAAGTGGCCATTATCTACATACGTTTAGATTATTAGAGGGTTACAGGAAGTAAAGACAGTGAAGCCTACTACTCATTAGTCACCAGTAAAGTATTTTTAAGGCTCCTGTGCACACATACATAATCAAATATATGTAGTCTCATCATTAATTTTTTGCTAAATTCTGGACTGTCTTTATATGGTTCCATCACAAGCTAAGGATTAACTGCAGCATTCTGACTTACCCATGCCACTGAGATGTACAATTTAAGATGAAAGAGATTCCACCAAAATGTAGTATGAATATATTTATCAGTGCATTGTACATATCACTGCATGTAAATTCAATTTTAAAAATTCATCCTGCTTATTGAATAATGGTGGCCATTGGCCATGCAGATATTGCTCACATCATTGATCTTTAAAAATTTATTACTACAGTAAACCCTGTTATACTGGACCCTGTTATTGTGGGTTTCTGCATTTAATGGACATGTATGGCCTATGGACCATCCATTGGATTTACCAGATACTTGTCAGTAAATGAGGTGGGAGGTCCAGCCATTGGCTAGAATATTAACTGTGTATTATTATTGATAATTCACTAAATGCTTACAACACATTCCACAATATTTTACATCAGGTACATGTTTGTCATCATCACAAATATTTTATTACACTGTGGTGTGTTGCCATGTCTGGAGCTCCCTTCTAGTGGAGCTCATCCTGGTAAGAAATCCTACTAAGCGATGGTGGTGGCAAGGGAGTGAGTGAGGAAGGGTGTGGGTGATGGTGGTGATGGTGATGAGCGCACACTGCACTGACCAAGGTTGCACTGTCTGCCATAATTATGGTATTTGTCATAATTTGGTGTTTGTCTGCCATCTGCCATACATTGTCTACCATACACTGCCATAATTTACAGAAAAAATGTCATAATTTTTACATTGTATGTATGTTTGTCTGCCATCTGCCATACATTGTCTACCATACACTGCCATAATTTACAGAAAAAATGTCATAATTTTTACATTGCTTTATAATAATTTGGGCTGGCTGGCAGCGCAGCTCTGGCACCCACACACCGCTTCTGCCTCAGTCTCACACTGGCAGATGTTATTAGAGGTTGTAGTGCTCCTGATCCGCTCACCACTGCTTTTATTGGATTTTCACTTTTAACGTCAATTGCTTCGCCCCAACTAGTCTGGTATAACAAGGGTTTACTGTATTTCTTTATATATTTAACCAGTATAGAAAGTACAAATGAAACAAAATAGATTTATTCTATTACATTCTTCAGTTGTTGCATTTTATTAGGCAACCTTTCGTAAGATTATAAGGAACAGCCTAGAGTTAATTTGGTATTATTTTCAGAGCAAAAGAGGACCATGTTGCAAACAAACCACAAGTTGTGAAAATAAGCAAAGGAGATCCTTCTGAGGTACAGCATGGAAAGAACCCTGTGATTATCAAGGTTACTGTAGGTCCTTCTAAGAGTGAAGATAACAGGATAAGTACAGTAACTCCCTACACAGTCATCCTCCTGGCTTATGCGAATAGTGCTGGCAGCTTTAAAGACCACAGAGAACATGCCATAACCTCAGGTCCAAGTGAGTCTGTGTACTATTTAATTGCATGTATTTACTTTATTGCCTTAAGTATCTTTTTTGTGGATGAAAGGTTAATGAGAATCAGCAACTGCCACCCGCATAACGCAAAGATCTTTCACAAATAGTATTGGTATGTATGTTTACTGCTTGTGAGCAAGGCAGTGTAAAATTTATGTGCCCTGACTCTTCAGTGTGATGGAGGCATCTTGGACAGACAGACTTAAGTCTGATAGCTTTTATTCTGATTCATTGACAGAACTGATGTGGGAGGTGGCAAATGTCCTCCGCCCCCCCTACCCGTTTTAGGGCTGTGCCTTTAGGGTGCCCTCCCCATTTCAGGGGTGGGACATGCTACCCAGTGATAAAGATGCTTTATTGAGTGAGGCTGGTGGTGTGATCCTTGAGGAGATAATGTGTGAAAGTCGGGATGGTAAGAATTTAAGACTTGGTGCGAAAGTTGAGGATTGCAAAACTTGGATTCTGTAAAACTTTGGGGATACTGTATAGGACTTACACAAAACAAAATTACACAAATAAGGGGAAAGATTAAAATGATGTGAGGATTGCTTAATTGGCCTTTATTGCTTAACATTATTGATTTCATGAACATAAATATGCATTAAACTATGACTCATGGTATATGTTGAAGCTTATTTACTATCTCTGAATCAGCACCAGTGTTCTTAAACCTGTCAGCAACATGCTTCATGCAATATACCTTCCAAAACTAATTTATTAACATTTGTTTGTGTTGTAAAATGCCATGAAAATAATAACACATTAAGAAAAGGAGAACTTCAAGCCAGATTTTCTGCTGAGATTCTCATTATCAATTAAGGAAAAATGCAATTTCTTTCTATTTTAATTCAGGATGACCAACATAAGCATATCATTATTCAGATTTTCCTGATATAAAGTGCTCACACTCTACAATCTGAATCTGTTATTTCTTCATATTTCTTGTCCCAAAAATTGTGCTCCCAACTCTAACATTTGTGCTTCCAACAAGAATCTGGAATATAAATAAAACAGTAAGTCATGATAAGTCAATACTCAGTTGCCAAAAGTCTATTGTTCAAATTAGTAATATATAAAATATAAGAATAAAAGGTATTGTAAGACAATGAAACACAAGTATACATACTGCATGTTCAAAGTCATTAGACATTCCCATTGATAATTCCACATCCTTGGGTTCCATACAACATTCTTCACAAATTCTAGCTTTACACTTCAGCAGTCTCTGAGGGAAATAAAAAGATAAATTTTATAGTTAAAAAGATTAGATGGATTCTTGAAAAATGGAGTAGTCTTCTATTGCTCCACCCACCATCCAATAATGTAAATCAGCTACACCAACCATGTCTCACTCTCTATCCAGAATGAGGAATTCTGATTGGTTAAGCCTACATTCCTTGCCAAAAGTTTCTCCCTCTCTGATCCCTCCCTTGTCTTCCTTATCCCACCTATCCCTCTCCTTAACTATATATGTACATCTCCACCCCCCCAGTTTCCCCCTCCCTGGTGCCTTCCTTGTCCACCATATCATCCTCTTCCCCACATGTCTCACCTCCATGTCTATACCCTCCTCATCCCATGCCTTTCCCATCTATAGCAGTTTCTCAAACTTTTTACTCCAAATAACTTGGAAAGATTAGCAATCCCCCAAATATGGGAATTTGACAATCTCTGCATCACATTCGCACCTCTCTCTCTCTCTCTCTCTCTCTTAGACATCACATTTCTTTCATACATAAAAGAAATGATGAGAAAGAGGGGATTGGTCTGATTCAGTTAGTATTTACATTAAGACCTTCCCAGCTGTATAAGCGATATTAAATTAGGTCACACACACACACACACACACACACACACACACACACACACACACACACACACACACACACACTCAGTAGAGCTATATAATATATGCTATTTACTTATGCAAGTTTGTCATAAACTCAAAAGAATTTCTCTATAAAAGCTGATTATTACTATGTTAATGAATGAAGGAGAAAGTGCTGCTATAAATGATCACAGTCAAATCTAACCTAATTATCAAACATACTCATATGTTGTTTTTACTTATTTGCTCACTTCATCTTTTCATGTATATTATGCTATTTCTGAATACGGAAACTATAGTTGGAATTTCCAGAGCTTTCATATGGAGTATAGCTCAATACTTGGGGGTATAAACTGAGCTGAAACTGAGGTATAGTTTCACTCAACTTCTTGGAACTGGCATGATCAGCAGTCATTCTTCTCTAAAAAAATGTATGATGCTGATACATATTAGGAACTGCACAATACAGAATTTATTCAGCTATCTAACAATGTATAATACAGACTAACTGAATGATTCCTTGTGGTGCAAAATTATATCAAATAAGAAAAGTTCAGGATGACACATTTGAAAGTGGTGCATGTAGGCAGAACCCAGTACAGACACATGTATGGGTTAAAGCATTCTGTGCAAAGGGGTTAATATATCAATAGAGTACTAAAAAAAACTTTGGAAACCACTGCTGGACTACCAGTGTGTTTCCACAATTTTACAAATTTCTGCCATACATATTTCTTTTGAACAGGTTGGCATTTTACAGTACAAGATTAGATTAAAATATAAAAATTTTCATGAAAAGTAGGTTTCTCTTCAGTAACCAGTCACTTTAAAAGCTAACACATGCAAATCACTATATAAATCCTAGCCTCCTGCAGTCCTCTTACTTCTTTGTATCTATTACTCTATATGGAACAAGACAAATACTATTTTCTCATCTCAAATTTTTACAAAGCAGGAAATCATGTGAAAATTAGAATGGCCAAACAATTTATGGATAGTAGTTATTTTCCACATTTTAGTATCCATTAAAGAAAAAGTAAGACTGGGAGGACTTCATTCTCACCTGGAAGTCAGGGTTTGGTCCAATGGAGAGGTCATGATCAAAGGCCCCAATGGTCATGATGCCTGCTAATGCCAGGTGGGAACAACTCTCCTGTATGTGGCGTACCAATCCTGCTGCCTCATCTGGGTGAACACCACTTTTGTCTGCAGGGGAAAATCTTCCTGAATTAATACCCCATCTTTAACAGATAAATCTCTGGCTGACTGAGGTAAAGTCACCTTGAGCAGCACAGTGATTTGTATCATGCAACACCTATTACTGGAAAGCACAGTGATTTATATCATACAGCACCTATTATTGGGAAACTGATGTTACAAAAATAAAAAGTCCCATTTGGCCATGTAGCCACACAAACATAAGTATACTGGAAACATGTCAATCAGTTACACCCTCACAAACTGGATGACTCACACACTCTACCATCATATGTTCATAAGAACATAAGAACATAAGAAATAAAGGAAGCTGCAAGAAGCGACCAGGCTTACACGTGGCAGTCCCTGTATGAAAAATACCTATCTATTTCCATCTATTATCCCCATCCATAAACCTGTCTAATCTTCTCTTAAAGCTATCTTCTCTTAAAGATTCATCATAACATGAAGCACACTACTTTTATGAGTGTGCTCAGTGTAGCACAATTCCTAAATAGTGATCCAGTGTCCTTCATCAAGTAGTACTAATTTCAGAGAAAAAAATATTTGCTAGAAAAAAAATGCATTTAAGAGTTGAAATTTTCATACCACACCACCTGGCATCCTCACTAACAAGGCTTGTGCCCCTGCAATGAATGAGGTTAGGTAACATTTACCTATATGTAGTCTACAGGGTCAGGATTCATGTTGTCCTATCTGTATCTATTAGTATGTCCTACAAGTTGAAGTACATACTTGAGAAAGAGAGAGAGAGGGAGAGAGAGAGAGAGAGAGAGAGAGAGAGAGAGAGAGAGAGAGAGAGAGAGAGAGAGAGAGAGAGAGAGAGAGAGAGAGAGAGAGAGAGAGAGAGAGAGAGAGAGAGAGAGAGAGAGAGAGAGAGACTCTATACACATGTTTTTTGCTTAATATTCAGAGAAACTGACCAGGTTGCTTAAATGTATGGAGGGATGAATTACAGTAATCATTCTGAATGATGTGGTGATGTGAGATCTGAATGATAACTGGATTTTGTCAGTTAGCATCTTGTAGTCAATATTAATTTGCACAATCAATGTACTTAAATCTTTACAGAAAAGTTAGCAAATAACAGATTAAATTTTCATGCTTACTAAGTGATGGGAGCATAGCACAACAATAGTGTAATTCTTACTCACTCTCTTCATCACTAGTGTTGATTTGCACAAAGACCTTCAGTTTTCCTTCATTTTCAGTCTTCTTAACAGCATTATTGATGGCTGATGCCAACTTAATACTGTCCACTGTCTCAATGCAATACAGGCCTGGAATTTCAACAACCTGAAAAATATTGAAGTAAAAAAATATACGCTGTTGCTACACTTCATTCAACCCTGGATTCAGCGTTAATTTCACTTGTAATATGTTTCCAGAATGTACTGCAAATTTCCATGACAGCACATCACAGGTACTGAAAAATTTTCACCCATACACCAGCTAGATTAGATATTCACAGCTTGATCACATAACCAGGACAACGTCAGACTAGCTAGATGAGGAAAAATCAGAAACCTGGTACAATGAGAGGAGCAGTGGAGAATGTGGTACATACACAGCAAATATAAGACAAAATAGTATAAGAACACCACCTTTCCTCTACTAAACCTCATTTCATTTTTTTTGTCACTGAAACACAGGTGTCTGAGGCAAGCGACAGTAGCCCCCTTTCTCTTCCCTCTTACTTTCTCTATCCTCATCTTTGATCCAAAGCTGGATGTTGCGTTAATGTGCACAACCACTTAACCTGCTTTTCTGCCCGTGCTCTTGAATCTTCCGAATTTTCCACCATCTGGCTACGGTTAAAGAAGAAACGTGTCAATGCCATGGACTGAGAAATCTTAATTGCAGCCAAACGCTGATTTTAGAGTAGTTTTACTATAGAGATTTTGCTGGATTCCAGATTTATTAGATTAGAATACACTTAACCCACTACCTAATCACTTCATCTTACCTTTAAAACACCCTGTATAACAGTACAAGCCAGTTAATTAAGAAAAAGAAACATCACACAAGTTTCTCAAACACATTGCAGTCAGGTTTTTTTTTTTTTAAAGTTCAACCTTATCTTTTACAGGCAATGTATGATGTTTACACTTTATACTACAAGAAACACTTTATTTATTCATTAGAACCATGGTTAAGGCTAAATGTGAGTAGGTTATAATAACAAATGGAACAAAAGGAATTGGAATGGCTTTCCTGTGTTTGCAAGTGATGTTTATCCAGCAAGCAGCACCACCAAAACAATGATGATAAGCTGGTGCAACAAAGTGAGAAATTTAAAATTATGCTAACCAACACTAATACTGAAAGTGATACAACCACATTAGTAATTGTTACATCTGCTTTGGTGTATCTGAGAAGGAATGCAATTGGTAGTACATGTGCCCCAAGATAAAGGTAGATAAAGGTAGTGCTAACATAATGACAGAATACTCAAGCAAACAGGAGAAAATAAAGGATGCTTGGATCATCTATGTTCAGTACTAAAATAATTTCTAAAGTCATTCAGAAAGACTTGAATAGTTGTCACTTAAACTTCATGGATAATATAACTACAAAACTATCAATATTTACTGGCAATTACCAAAGCCTTTTTCAAAAATATATGCTTTGTACTCACTTTTTTCACTTTATTGCTTTGAAGATGACCAATCATGTGCCATTTAATTTCAGGACACTCTGCCAGTAACTGGAAAGAAATTTTTTTGGGTTAAAACCTGAGTCTCACATGACAGTAACAGTCCACCACTGAAATAAAAAAAATACAATTAACCTGATCCAGCATTTGTGGCAGTGGCCAAAAAGGAAAGAAGCAAAAATAGCAGTATAACAGGAAAGGAAATGCCTTTTCTCTGGTTCTTTTGGGTTTTGTGGGCAGTGCCTCCAGTCCTCAGTTCCATTAAACCCCATCCATAATATCAGTCATAACATATTTATCTGTAGGAGGCAGGCTGTAGATACAGACTGTACTGTTGAGCATTGATACACTATGTTTAAAAAAAAAAAAAAAAAAAAAAAAAAAAAACATATATATCAAGAAAGAGAGTAGCAACATGAACTAAATTTTCCAAAGGTAGTCCAGCCTATTTACATTTCATGTAGTGTGCACTTAGTATATCTTTTGGACAGAACTGACATTTTAATAATCAATTGAATTTTAGAAAATTTATAATCCTGATGGAGATAAGTCACCCATCACTGCCACTTTCAGGTGACGACAAGTAATGCATAAGATTTTCTGAAAGAAGTGTATCTAATTCACTAATCATAAGATTAATTTTCTCAGAAAAAATATAATTAAATAATAATTAAATAAAAAAATAATAGAAAAATAAAATGCCTTTTAAAAGTCAAACAAAAACTGAAACTTTTGAAGGGATGCACAGGAAGTTACCAAGGTAAGTAGATAGCCACTTCAACAGAAGACACATGGGAAATTATGTCCAAGAATCAAGGTATGCTCAAGAGGAAATGTGACAAGCATAACACATCAATGTCAATATTTTTAAAATTCTGTGAAAATTACATCCTATTTAACCATTAAACTCTTGTGATTGCTTATGTAATCAAGAATTTTCCTGAATATATTGAAATTTTGTGACACAGTTCCTTTCAAATAAATTCTAGTGATCACTGGCCATTTGAAAGTATTACTGCTCTCACTTTATGGGGATCAGCTATACAGCTCAGGCAGTTTGGTCCAGAACAAGTCCTTCATAGCTAGTACCCTTCCCTACCACGTGTCAGACTACCACGTGTCCCACATGTGAGACTGACAACAGATTGATATTTATAGCCAATGCATGTATTGCAATACTGGCCATCCCTGGTAATGGGTGTCAGTGGCCTCTTCCTGGGAATACAACCAAAGAGTATCCATCTCACTAAGCAGGATACAAGTGCATACAAATGAGAAAACATAAGCTAAGCTCAATGTAATAGATGCTGTTAAATCATCCCAAATGTAAAAATCCAGGGATTCCTGTTAAATTATGCTACATCAAGTATACTGACCTGCTGGTCATTGGCTTTGTCTACAAGCTCCTGTACATAGTTCTCCCCAAAGTGTCTCTGTCCAGCAGTGTAGGCCTCCAGGATCATTTCTTTGGGCTTCGTCTTGCTCACAGCTACCAGACGTGGCCTAGGGCATAATGCAGCCAATTCCTTGGGAAAAATTTATGATTATTTACTGATGGGAAAATATACAAAGAAACATGGATTTCTTTGAAAGTTTGCTCTTCAGAACTACACATTTGGTTAAATGTGTGTGTGTGTGTTTATATATATATATATATATATATATATATATATATATATATATATATATATATATATATATATATATATATATATATATATATATATATATATATATATATATATAAATATATATATATATAGAGAGAGAGAGAGAGAGAGAGAGAGAGAGAGAGAGAGAGAGAGAGAGAGAGAGAGAGAGAGAGAGAGAGAGAGAGAGAGAGAGAGAGAGAGAGAGAGAGAGAGAGAGAGAGAGAGAGAGAGAACTTCTGGAATTTAACAGTAGCATAAAATATCATAAGCAGTAACTAAGCAAGCATAAATCATCAATTATAGTGGAAATTGTAATGTAATTTGCATTAACTTAATTCTATAGAATTTAGTCATTAAAATTTAACTTTATAGTTAGGTGTTCAACCCTGTTCCTGAGGTTTAAAAGAGATCCCTGACAACTTGATGATGATAATGGAGAAAACAACAATGATCTAAAGATAATTAGCCATATATAGTCATCCCTTGTTAACAATGGTTTCAGTTTCACTTTTACATGGACTGCTGGCAACCATAAACTCAAACAACAGAGGAGGCAAAGAAAGGCAACCTACCACTGTTCATTGCTTTTATTCTTTACTTTTTAGTTAATTGATAAATAAAATGTGTGTAACCATGTATATGGAGTTTTCTTTATTAAAACAGGATTTGGGGGACTCAGTGTTGTTCTTAAGGGGATACACTAATTTTCCATAGATTTTCCTTATCCAAGGGTGTGTCTGTTACCTAACTTGTGGATAATGAGGGATCACTGTAGTTATACATTCACTTAAGTATTTCAAGGAAGCCTAAATAAACATATATTTAACTCTTAGGAGTGAAGTGGAAACATGAAGTAATTATAATCATTAAATATAGCTTGGGAGAGATGCCTATCAGAACTACTTAGTTCCTACAGCTGTTGCTCACTCTCCATCATTGTAATTCTACTCTTTCTTCTTGTTAAATTCTTTCTTGATGTGGTGTTTTAGGTAAGGCAGGGCATTTAGGGTGTCTCTGTGAGGGGAAATCATGTATGTCACAAGTCTTTCAGGAGGTGGGCTACAGAATCTGAGAGGCATTGGGAGAACTTGTTAGGGACATTGTCTGCCCCAGTGGCCTTCCTAGCAAACAGTGAAGGCCACTGGGGTAGACAACATCCTTAATAAGTTCCTCCAATACTTTCCAGATTCTCTGGAATGACATTTCCTTCAGTGTGGTGATATTCTGTCACACGCCATATCCCCATGTCTAGCAAGGATCCATCAGGGGCTTCCTCATACAGGCCCATTAGCCTTCTTTCCAACCTCAGGAAAACACTAGAACATATCGTACAAGACAGACTGACATGGTGGTTGGAACACATATCTTTCCTGAACACATGTATGGGATATGGCCTCACAGTGGCAACCTGGAGGCCCTGCTCTGCCTAGAGTGTCACATCTAGAATGGATCTAACAACAACCAGTTCACTCTACTGGCCTTTCTCAAATCATCAATATATTATCAGTATTTGTTTTATATGCCATGTAAGACAAACTCTAAATTAATTTATGGATTCTCCACCAAAGTAACCATATTAGCAATGTTTTTTTTATTTATTAATCTTAATATCTATTAAATTCTGTAAAATATTTCCTTTATCTATACTTTTCAATAGTTATATTCATTCAAGAATAACAACAATTACTCTTAAATAATGTGCTCTTCTGTTGTAAAGATCCTCCTGGTTCTGCTCCATATTTAGCAATTAAAAAGAATATTAGATAGCGGTAAAGTCCTGAAAGCAAAATATCCAATAAACTGGATTTCACTGTTTGGAACTTTGTGAAATATGAAACACAACCTCACATGAATGTGTTATATTATACAGTGATTGGAAGAGGATAACCTTGGGAGCTTCACGTGTTTTCTGTCATCTCATAAACATCAGAACATAAAAATAAAAAGCTTCATGTGGAAAAGTTGTCGGCTGAAGTTAGGGAAGATTACTGTTGGATCTATTCAGTGTATCAACACACTGTGATCTACTCTTGTATTTCCTTAATTACCTAGCAATATTTCTAACGAGTAGCCTCTGATTTAAATATCTGTATGGTCATATCAATAACCGATAGCGACAAACCAACCAAACCTTCCCATCCCATACACTACTATTTTCTTTTCTTAAGGCAATATCACAGCCGTTGATTCTGGGCACATAATTTATTTACACCTTACTTACTGGAGTCCTGGCCTTGCTAGCTGCTGACACACGCTCCAGGACCCCCAACAGCGCCTTTTTCACCTCCCCCTCCATGAGCCGCAGCGTCGTAGCCCCAACACTCATCTCGTCCCGTCGTTCACTCATTACGAAAAATAACAATATTACACATTGCTCATTATATTGTGATATCAAAGGAAAGGAAAAAGATTACTCAAACGTAGTTATTGATCAGCGGAGAACCTTTATTTTACATTCATTTTACAGGTATAAAAACCCTCTTAGGTAACGAATCAGGTTGTTGTTGTTGTTCTTGTTGTACGAGTTGAGTCCCGTTCCAAAGGTTAACCGCGACTTTCTCCCTACTTGTAATATTGATTGATTGATTGATACATTTATTGTTGTATTAATAATGAAATACAACAAAGGAGGAAGATGGACCTTGCCACCCACCCCCTGGGCAAAGACTTAGAGTATCAAAAATATAAAAATAGGTAGTATACATTACAAGAATTTAAGTAAATAAATAAATACAAATATTGCACACCTTATTACATAAATATCCTACAGTCTGGGAGCAAACGTAGGATATTCCTTGAGTATATCCCTGAGAGTGGCGGAGTCTAAGAAATGGTCAATGAGGGTATACAAGTCATGTTGATCTTGCAGCTTAAATTTAGCAATGAGAGGACATTCCGTGACATAATGACGCAGAGTGTGGCCCCTCGGTGCAGCACATAGCACACATCATACACCAGAAGAAGCACTGGCTTCCCAAAAGTATTTATAGCCTAATCTGAGTCTCATTGTCACCATGTCTTGTGATGCAGTGCGTCTCCCATAGGTGTAAGCACCGTACTGGGAGACACGTACATAGTGAAGACTATTGCCACTGCCCCTATGGTAACAAAGCTCCAACTGATCACTAATGCTACTATGTACAAAGTCCTTAATACTACTCTTAACATAGCCCAGAGTGTACTCAGCGCCAGGATCCGCTGTGTCGTCCTGAAGGGCACATTGAGCAAGGCGGTCTGCCTTTTCACTATATTGTGGCACCAGCACCTAGGGCGTGGATGAGATCAAGACATTTATTAACTAGATCACAGTCCATGGGGGAGGTAGATTGGAGAGCATACAGTGCAGCCTGACTGTCAACAAAGAAGTATACATCCTTATGGAGATGCGCGACAATATGGAGCGCCTCCAGAACAACATACAGTTGGAGGACATAGTGTGCAGTGGTGGAGTGGAGGACATGTGTGCAGGGAGCCGCCTGGAAACCTCAGTGTCAGTGTAGTGATTGGCAGATATGTAGTCGCAAATGAACAGCCCACATCCGGACCTGCTGCCATTGACTGACCCATCACAATAAACATGAATAGCCAGAATGTGGGGGTACTTGGACAATTTAGTCATGAACATGTCTTGCGGCACATTAGGGAGCCAGTCCCCTCTTGGGCTGATGCAGTGAGTGAATATCAACACTGACACGGTGAGGATTCAAACGGCTTGGAGCGGTGACATATCAACGTTAATACAAGCCTCGGTTATACCTACACTTGTAAGAACTCCCAAGATCTTCCTGAGGTATGGAGTTGTAGGAGTCCGAGGATCATGATACATGGGGTTCAGTGATCCTTTCAGAGAGTAGGAGCCCGTGCATAGCATCTGACCAACAGTATGACAAGTAATTTCCTGTATCCTACACATAATACTCGGCACCGACAGGTGCAGTTCAGCTCTGAGGACCTCAATCCGTGCAGTGCTGGGGCATCTCAAAATTATTCTCATGGCTTCATTCTGAACAAGCTCCAGGGGACGGAGCTGGGTGGCACTAAACTGTATTAAAATAGGGGCTGCGTAGTCAATGAGGGACCGTACGACGGATATATAAAACATCCTTAGGGCTAGAATGCCACCCTCCTGTTTGCTAGCAGCCGAAGTGGCGCTGGCCGTGGCAGACAGAGGTCTCGAACGTAGGGTACAGTTTGGAGTGACTTCCTGAAACCCAGCTGAACACCCAGGTACTTGTGTGTATGAACTCTAGGGATGGGAACATTATTTACAG
This sequence comes from Scylla paramamosain, assembly GCF_035594125.1. Lineage (NCBI taxonomy): Eukaryota > Metazoa > Arthropoda > Malacostraca > Decapoda > Portunidae > Scylla > Scylla paramamosain. Next base: position 7,576,404 of record NC_087151.1, on the reverse strand, counting down.
TGGGCGGTTGAGAGACCTTCCTTTTGGCTTGAAATTTGGTTTTACATTCATTAATTACAAGTCCCATTTGAACACACAATGCTGCTAGTTGTGACAGAGCTAACAGGAGAATCCTGGGTGTGGGGCATTGGAGGAGTATGTCCTCAGCATAGATGAGGACCTGGGTGCCTTGCGGGAAGGAACAACACGCAATTTTATCCATTAAAACATTGAAAAGCATTGGACTAAGAACTCCACCCTGTGGTGTTCCAAGCTCAAAGACTTCCCCTGAGGAGACTACACCTTAAAACCAAACCTGTGCTGTTCTATTGTACAAATAGTCCCTGATCCATCCTAATAATTTACCTTTGACACCTTTGAGAATGAGTTCCTCCATAATAACATATTTGTTGGCCCTGTCGAAGGCACCCTTGAGATCAAAGAAAGCTCTGCAGGTAGCATCCTTATTTATAAGGCACTCAACAAAACAATGACTTATAGAATGACCTTTTAGGAAGCCATGTACATTGCCAGAGAGTACATGGCCCACCTTATATATAAGCTTGTTCAGTATTATCCATTCCATCATCTTACATAGAAATGAGAAATGGGGCGAAAGGTGCCATCACCTTGGGGGATTGGGATGATAATGGTTGTTTTCCAGGAGTGGGGAAGCTTGCCTGCAGTGAGAGACATGTTAAATAGATCTAAGACAGTGTTGTCCACTTTTACCTCTAGGAGGGCATTGAGGATGTCATAGGTGATGCCATCCTTGCCAGGAGCTGTTGACTTGCCCAATTTAACTGCTGAGAGAAGTTCATCATGCGTGATAGGCACACAGGTGTCATCTGGCAGAGAAACACTGTGACGAGTCAACTCAATCCTTTGTGGTCTTTGCCGGTCGAGCGCCTCCTGGTGTTCCACAGGAAGGCCAGAGAAGGATGAGGCTTCCTTCCACTGCAGGATGAGCTCTCGTGCCCTGCCGGCAGGATCAGGGTCACACACCTGCCGCCTGGGCTTGCCCCCGACACTTGATGTGGTGCCACACTTCCCGGAGGGACCGGGTCCTGCGTACCCGGTTCAGGAAGGAGACCCAGTACTTCTTTCTTTCCTGCTGTCTCAGATCCGTGAGGTGTTGAGCCACAGTAACCATAGCATCCCGTGAATCTGTGTCTGCTGGGTTAAGCTGCCAACGTCTCTGGTAGGCAGCAAGCATCTGTTGGCAGTTCAGGATCACAGGGTCGGAAGCGTAAATCCAGCGGCGTTGAGCGTGGGTGCTTGCCAGAACCATTGGAGTTGCGAGGAATCCTTCGATGGTGCGTGGCAGTCCATCGTACAATGCCTCTGCGTCGGCGAAGGAGCCCTTCACGGCAGCGTACCACGCCACCACATGGACGACGAGGCCCGCCATCCTGGATGGTGGCACCGTCAGGCGCTTCCTGGGCACTGCCGGGGCAGACTGCACCGGGAAGGTCGTCTTCAGGTCGAAGTGATCACTTAGCAAAGATCTGACAAGAATGGTTTCGGCAGTATATGTTGGCATATTGATAAGGGCTACATAGTCAAGTCTGCCTCCTTGTACATGTGTGGGTGCATGTTCCCCAGAGAGCACTGCTGTATCTGTGGTGTCATGGAAAGCCTTCCAGCGCACACCATTAGCATTGGCGGTGAGATGGCTTTCTAATTCCTTATGCCTGGCATTAAGGTCATCCATGATAACAGTCTGCTCAAGGACGTAATCAGGAAAATTTGCAACATTTAAGGCATCAGCATGAATGTATATGTTTACAAAGTAAATAACTTCATCCAAGGTGTGCCAGCAAACAGTAATAAATTCATAAAAAAAAATATATTCTGTGGGGGAATAAATGAGATTTGACGAAATATTTTAGGGAAGAGGGATTAGGACGAGATACAACCACGAGGTAAATTATTTATTGATGTTTTTTTATATATTTATTATTTACATTATTCATATCTTAATATGCATGCATGTATGTATGTATGTATGCTATTTTGTTTTTACGTGTGTGTTATGAGAGGGGATGAGGTGCAATGTTTTTATAGGAACACATTCTCAAATTTGTGTCTTCTCTTGACTAATCCTAGCAGTCTGATGAAAGTTTACTGAGGTTTTAAAGGAATGTTTTCATGATACTAATGGTACTTTGACAAGAACTGCATTTTTCTAAAAAAAAAAAAAATAAATAATAACAAAAAAAACACGAAAACACTACTAAATAACATTAAAAAAATAGTTTTCAAAATGTTTCAAAATGTTGGTAAAGTTTTTGAAAACCGTTATAAATGTATGGTTACAAGTAGATATCCTAGTAGAGTCACTGATGATTACAAGAAAATCGCTCTGTAGGTTTAGATAATCATTCAAAGACGGAAATTCAAGATGAAGAATTGCTGGGAAGGTGTATATACGGAATATATTTCTTCAGATCTAATTTCTCGTCCTATAGAAGAGTGAGTACAATTACGTTTTATTTGTTTATATGTTTATTTATTTATTTATTTATTTATATTTTCCTCACTAAGGGAGGAAGATGATGTACCGTTGTAAAGCATGCTCCTCCCTCTCTCATTTCACAAGCCACTGGATGCGAGGTGAGCACGGAGCGGCACGGTAGAAGGTAGGGTCTGGTGCACCTTGAAGCGCCTTTGAGCTTGAAGTTTAGCACGAGCTTTTCTACCCTTTATTCTTACAGTAGGTATATATGGAGGGGTAAAAGAGTCAGTGAATATGGTTGAGGGTACAGGAGTTGTTACTGGGGAAAAGATGTACAATACGTGAGATTGTTGTATGATTTCAGCGTTTAGTACGGTACAATAACAATCGAAGTAGAGTGAAAGTAATCATTACATTATTGAAGATGGTATAATTTTAGGAGAGGACCATAACGTTCTACACAGTGAGGAATATTGTTTTTCATTACTTGTGTAAATACTGGGAAACTTTTGAAGTCTTCGTCGCTCGCAAATTAGTAGTTTCCGTGATATAGGGATATTTTGTTATTGGGCGTAGGTTAGGTCAGGTAAGGTTAGGTTATGTCAGTTATTAAAGTTAGGTTAGGGTTGGTGTTAAGTCAGGTCATATTAGGTTAGGTTAGGATTGCCTCCTTTCAAGCTATCATCTCCATTCAAGTAGCCTAAAACGATCATTTCCGCCCATAAACCCCGCATCTCGATAAGTCCACAAGATCTTAGGGGAATGAATATCATAGTTTTGTACTTGAAATGCAGTTTGGTCCTATTGTAAAAATGTACTTTAAAATAATAATAATTATGATAATAATAAGTAAATAGATGAAAAAAGTTTGCATCTCATCCTCTTCCTTTTTCCCAGACAACTAGTCATTATCCAAACTGCATAATCTTCCCAAAAGGGACCTTACCCCAAACCTTGTGCAATGGATAACTGCACAAACTCCCAGTGCTACTTTGAGGAACACAGACACACATGTCCTGACTCAATGGAGGTCAGATGTGTGTGATCAGTGTGTGTGTGTGTGTGTGTGTGTGTTTTGAGTGTCATGTTATTTGACCTAGTGCATGTGTGCTTTTATGAAGAGAGAGGGAAGGAAGGATTACAGCAAGTAGACAGTGTGCATGCTCTGTTGGCCTTGTGTCTTATCGTATTATGCAGGGAGAATGATTCAGGCTGAGAGTGCAGTGTTGAGAGAGAGAGAGAGAGAGAGAGAGAGAGAGAGAGAGAGAGAGAGAGAGAGAGAGAGAGAGAGAAGAAAACAAAATCAGACACACAGAGCACCAGTCTAGGGATGGGCAAAGTATGAGATTTCAAGTATATAATTGTGGGTACAGGTACCTGACTTGGCCTGCTCAAGATATCCAGGATCAATACCCAGGTATATACCTGGTATCCATCAGGAACACATACCCACCAGCGTGCAATGATCCCAGGACCAAAGTTCAGATAATTACTGAAAGGGTGTGTCAGAGTGAGTATCAGTGAGTGGCTTACCAGGGTAGGTGGATACCTAGGATGTTGCTGAGGGTGTATGTCTCTTTGTAAGTAGGGATTGGTAGTGTGTGTGATTGACTGAGTGGGTAATACTGCATAGTGTATAGTAGTACACTAGTGTATAGCATATTGACAACAGGAATAAAGTTGATTTTTCTTAGAGTTATTTTGTTTCTTCCACTTCAGTTACATAGGATTTTTTTTTCAATGAAACAGTCTTATGAATGGCTGGTGGGAAAATAGTGGAAAACTGTAAATGTACCAGTAAAATCTGACTAATTGAACATTACTATTCTGGAATTATTTGATATGTTAAATTAAGATTTATAGTAAATAAGGCTCCGTCAAATTGAGTTTCTACTGTATGTATGTGTCACCTCTTTCAGGCTCTACAAACTTGTTGTGTTTCTATACACTTTTATTGAATTGAGTGTTTGTAAATGTTTTTAATTTTGAGATGTGTAATTTTTTTTTTCTTTTTTTTTTCAGGTTTACCAAAATGGCAGAACTCTCGTTTGCCGTGATTTGCTCTAGCAACATGAATCGCAGCATGGAAGCTCATGCTTTTCTGAGGTAAGTCATGAGTCTTACATGTGCATGCTATCCTCTGTTCATTTATGGCAAACGGATTGAAATTGAAAAGGTATTCATTTGTTCTGATATATGTTAAGGAATACAGTGTTATGTTAGTATGTAAAGTTGTGAGTTAAATTTGTTCCAGAAGGACACTCATAATGCAAAACATATTTTCCTATAGAAAATAACAGAAGCCCTATAAATGTGCTCTATACCCACCCCAAAATATTAATATGAAATTCAATTAACATGGTATTTTATGCAGAATAAAAGTAATTTTCCTAACAGATAATGCTCATTGATATAAAAGATAAATCATTGAAGCAATAGAAATTAATCAAGTGGCTGTATATCCTTGTGTGTTCAACAGCATATACAAGATTGTTTTTTCTATAATCTCATTAGTTTCTATGATAATTATCCCCATCCTCTAGTTACTAACATCATTGTTAGCAGCCAGCTTCTTAGGTGACATCATGACTTATGTAAATAGAGTTAATTTTACATAAAAACACAAAAGAACACACTGAAGAGTGCAATTTAACAAAGATGTGACTTCCTGGCTGTTTCCTTAACAAAAGCACAGTACTGACTGAGTGAGTGAGCGAAAGTGAGTGTGGCTGGGCATCTCTGTTTTACCACCTGTCACCTGGTGAAAAACCAAGGCCGAGTCACATGTGTGTTCAAGCAGGTGCTCATAGCTTGAATCATTCATGACCTTTTTTTTTCTTTCTTTCTTTTTTTTTACTCTAAGGCTAACCAGAATTACTTGTAGTCAGAGGTACTCATAACCAGAGATACCAATGTATATAAAACAAGAATGCCTAAGGAAAAGAATTTTCAGGGATAGTGATACCTCCATCAGTTAGTGATCTTTCAATGAGGCATCTTTTTGGAAAGTTTTATGTTCATTGTAGAAATTCAGTAGTAAATTATTAAATTTGTTACAGGCGGGTCTTATTATATGAACATTCATTACACGAGAAACTAATGACAGATTCAGTAAAGTAGGACAAAAATACTTATGCAAGCAAAGGAATTACAATGACATAAAAATATGAGAGCTGATAATAGCCAGAGCTAGTTCAAAATGTGCTCCATGCTGCACCTCTCTACTGACATATCAGGGTTTGTATACATGAAAAGTTCTAAAAGGCTTTCAAGTATACTCCCTCCTAAAAGTAAATGTTAAATGTGTATACAAGAAACTATAAAAGTTTTCTTTAGTCACTTTTAGCCAGGAGTGAAAGTAAAATCTAAACTTATAATACATGCAATGTTTAGTGTTAAAAAAACATAACCAGTATATTTTTGCACTTGTGTCAATATTATACATAAGAGTATGCAATGTTAATTTATATTTCTCTTTTCAATTAAAAAATATCTGGAGGATACACATATTTTATGAGTTTAATAATGTACATGAAGCAAGTTCAGATTCTAGGAACCCATCCCTGGGATGTCAACACAACAATGACAATGATGGGGGCAACCCAGTCAAGCTAAGAAAAGTGAGAGACAGCTCTGGGAAGCTAATTAAATAAAAGGCTAGTTTCTCCTTAGTGCAAAATGATTTCCAGAATTCTGCCTATCCCTGCAAGCAGCTGTGGGGATAACTGAGTTTGGCTGAATACAGTTAGATTTATTAAACTAATTACTCCCTTCTACCAGTTGTGGGATGACTTGGTTAGGTTAAGTTGGGTTAAATTTAAAAGGATTTATTACATCCTGCTTAATCCCTGCATGGGACTGTGAGGTGGCTCGATTAGGTTGTTAGGCTGAATTTAAAACAATTGAAAATTCTAATTTGTGGGATGACACAGTTAGGTTAAGTTAAGCTAAAAGCAAAAAGATTTGTGAAATTCCACCACAAGTGGCAGTGGAGATAACTTGGTTAGGTTAACTTAGCTTGAATAGAAAAATAAATAAATTCTGGCTACTCTGCAAGGAACTGTGGAGTGTCTGGGTTAGATTATTAGGTTGAATGCAAAGATATTAGTTAAAATCAAGTTACTGTGATTGTGTGGTAACTTAGGTTAAGTTAGTTTGAATGCTAAAGAGATTTATTATATTCCATCCCCTTGCTAGGGGCTGTGGGATGAATGGATTAGGTTGATTTAGGTGTTGGATTAATCTTTTTTATCCACCACTGTAAAACACACCCACACACACACACACTCACACACACACACACACACACACACACACACACACACTTCCAAAAACATAATTTAAAATGGATTTCAGTTTCATGAGCTATAATTGCATTCTAGTTTGTTTTATTTCATGCCTTAGTTAAATATTCTTCCTCATGTTCTTTGGATGCAGTTATTCTTATATGTGTGCCATCAATAACATTGATGGGGAATTCTGTGGCTTACATAAAATATTCCTGTCTCTTCTTAATATCCACGAGAGAGAGAGAGAGAGAGAGAGAGAGAGAGAGAGAGAGAGAGAGAGAGAGAGAGAGAGAGAGAGAGAGAGAGAGAGGGGGGGAATAAATCTGAAGATGCCATGTAGTGCATGAGCCTCAAGGGTTTTGGCTGATGGTTGGCTTGGCTGCATTATACCAAAGTTATGGCTTTCATCTCATCTTAATGCTTGCAGTGCAACTCTCAAATGCATCCCTCACAAGGTCTATCACATATAGAATGTCACCAGGGGCAGGCAGAGGTCTCTTGCAGAACTGAGCATCACTACTCTCGTAAGGTTCCTCTCCTTTGCTGAAAAGTGAGGTGTTGGGCTGTCATCTTGCTATCAAAAAATAATTTTAGGTGCACTAAGAGTACCCCTCACCACTCCTAGCTACTAAAAGCCTTTTAGGTTTTAAAAGTAATTATGTTTTACTTTTAAGGAATTTTTATCAGTTAAAGTAAAATCAACTACTTAAAGTACTTTTAGCCTGTTGAAACTTTGTGTATGTAGGCCCAGGACTGTATGGCATTATACAATGATTTAGATGCACATAAACGAGTTTCTAAGAATTTGAGAGAAACCATGCAACTCTCCTCTGTTCCCAACCAGCCTTATATAATTATCCCCATCTTTCTGAATTCAGCATCTGCTTGCATTAGAAGTTTGCTCGCAGACATATGTAAATACATGCTTGTTATATTTACAGGATTATAGTACTGTGTTTTATGTGACTGGTTATTGGTTGTATATCTGTGTTACTATTGGACTATGGAAACTTAATGTGTAGTACTACTGACACCATTGTTGAACTATTTCAAAGGAGCAGTATCAAGTTACCTTAGAAAATAGATTGGCTGCTATTTCAGTTCTTCTTTTGTTTTCTTTTTGGAAATGTCATTTGAGCAAGCTTTTTTTATTCACTAACATGACAAAAGTGACAGTTGAAATTGTTATATTAAAGATAGTGTCACACTGGGCAAATTTCTCTTAGCATGCTGCCTCTTTTTGCTGCCAGCTGGGCAAACTGAGCAGCAAATGACATGCAGCTCGTTTTCTGCTGTCTGGAAGAATGGAAAACGGCTGTGGTGGTGGACTTGCAGGGAATATTTGAAATTAAGTGACCATCATACTACAAGCTGTACATGTAAAATAAGATACATTGTCATATTTTATGAGTAAAATTGTAAACTATAAAACTTAGAAAAACGAAGTATATGTGCCACTGTGTGCTTGTGATTTGATTGTATGGTGTGTGAAATTATTTATACTGCTTATTTGACAACTGCAGCTGGCAAGATAAACAGTGTGTCGTGATGGAGTTAAGTTTTGCTGGAGTGTGAAAGCTTGGCACAAATTAATTAGGCTATAGTGGATTCAGACTATAGTGGAATCAGACTAACTTGTTACTTGGGGTGTTGGCTGTTCCTGTCCCACATTGGTGTCACGTTCATAGTTGACAGGCATATGAACACCTCTCTCTTTTGCTCATACTGTTATTCTTTGCCTTAATTATTCCAAAATTATAAGTTATATATGACTGTTTTTTTTTAATGGCTTTCAATTTGATGGTGGAACAACAACACTGTATATCTTCCAGTACACTTGGCAATGTGTATAGGCCATGCAACACTGTTCCCCCAGTTTTCTTGACATGTGAATCCCCCAGGCCACACCCTGCTGGCCATTGTCAGATCAGGTCACTCCATGGTTGAGGTGGCAACAGCATGGAGAGGTACATCCAACACCCTGAGTACCATGTTTGTCTGGTTCCACTATAGTAATTAGTACTGAGGATGTTGGCTGTAGGACATGCTAGTGCTGTTGCCACCTTGACCCTGGAGTGTCTGACCATGGCCAGAAATGTGTGTGGCTTGTGGAGACTAAGCTACACAGCCTATACAAGTTGCCAAGTGGAGCAAAAGATTCATTACAACATCCTTGATCCATCATCAAATTGAAAGCCATTAAAATACCTGCAGTCATATATATAATAACATCTATTTTTAATAATCTAAGCAAAATAAAGTGGCTGAAGAGATACTGGCTTGGGGTTTGTTGTTTGAATGATGAGGCATCAACATAATGACCCAGTCCCTGTGTGATGCCAAACTTGCTGTGTCGCTGGTCTCGCCAGCTAAAATGGGCAGCATGCTGGGAGAAATGTGCCCTGTGTGACTTCTTAAGGAAGAAGAAAGTAAATGCATGATAACTGAAGGAAGGTAAAAGTGGTGAAGGAAGAAAGTGATGCATGTAAGAAAAAAAAAAAAAAAAAACTATTGCAGAGAGAATGGGATATGCAAGAAAAGGTCATTTTTAGAATGTAAAAGGAGGATTTAGTAAATGATAGAAGACAGTAAAAATAACAGAGGAAAACTTTGCAAAATAACTATAGGACTATATATGAGGAAATTTAGGTGAGAACAGAGCATAAGTCTTGGAATAGGAAAATGAATTAACTGATGAAAGTAAAAGGAAGATGACTGACATTGAGTAAAAAGCTCAGTGAGAAGAGGGAGAGAGAGAGAGAGGGGGGGGGGAGGGGGAAGGACAGATGAGTATGAGAATGAGGAGAAAGAATGGTGTTGTAATTAGTAAGAATATGTGAGTCATTTCGATCATATGAAGAATGAGAGGACAGTAGGAGAAACAATAGTATTGAGCATGAATATGGAAGCAAGTGGAGAACAGGTGTTTATGCATTTAATAATTGATAGAGAATAGATAGAGAAAATAGTAGCCAGACTGAAGAGTGGTAAAGCTGTAGGTATAGATGGAATAACTTTGGAAATGTTAAAGTATGGAGAAGATGCAGTAATACGAAATGTGGCATGGAGGCAAGAAATATCAGATGAATGGAGAAGATAATGTATCATGTCTTTACATAAAGGTAAAGGTGGTAAAAATAGGTGTAATAAGTTCAGGAGGATAAGATTACCTATTGCGCTAGGAAAAGTTTATAATCAAAGTGATGACCGAGAGATTAATGGAGAAAGTTAATCAGGAGGAGTGAGGGTTAAGGAAAGGAAAGTGTTGTGTAGATCAGATATTTGCCATTAGGATTATTGTAGAAGTCTACTTGAATAGAGTGAAAAATGCATGTGGTCTTCATGGGCCCAAGAAAAATATATGATGTTGATGATAAGGAAGCTCTCTGGTATGTACTTAAGGGAACCATCTGCCAAAAAGTCAAAATTGGCTATTTATTTATCAATTTGATATGAAATTTTCATGTTATTTATCCTAACGAAGAGTAGTTACCAACCAAGTTTCATATTATTTGCTCCATAAATAACTTTTTAAAATAGTGTTTATTTTCATAAAAAAAATTATATAATATATATTATATAATAATGAAATTACCACTCATTTTATACCTTTCCCAAGTGGTCATGTTAGCCAAATTTGAAGATTTCTTTTAGTTTTGCATATTGATTTTTTACTTTATTTATTTATTTATTTATTATATTTTTGTATTAAAATATATTGGGAATTTATGCAGATATGTGGTCTTGATAAAAAAAAAATCTGTATAACAAAAAGAAACCTTTTAATTCAATTCTAATGCACAAAAGTTTCAATAGAATTGGTGAAATGGTTGTGGAGTTATATTGCACAGAAGAAAAAGAAGAGGAATTGAGATATTCACAAGAAAAGACAGTACTTTCCCTTCCATTCCAGCATTTTTTTTTCCTAGCTCATATTACTTGCAGAAATCTAGTTTCTTCTTGACTCTTCTTTTTGTGAACTTGCTCTGTTTCCTTCTATATACATGTAGTGTTTCTTATGATAAGAAATATGTTAAAGTAGTGAAGCTTCTGCTGTTAGTGTAGAAAGCACTTGTGAGGTAGATGTGTGAGGGATTAGAGAAGGTGAATGGGATGCTTGACCTCTCATGACTTATCACGTTAGTGGGTTGGGTAGCACCATGAGTATGGATGGTAGTGGAATGAGGAGGAGAGTGATGGGATTCTTCACGTTCATCCTCCGTTTTGTGCTCTTTCCATGTTTGGTCTGTTTACATGCTTCTTGATGACTTTACCATGGAAGCAGTGAATAATAATGCAGGTAAGGGGAAAAAAGAGTGACAGATGAGGTAAGACAAAGGCAGAGCATGGAAATATATGCACATCTTTCTTCTTGATTATTGTCCACCTGAGGCACTCAGTGGCTGTATATACTCGAGGCTAGGATTGCCATATGACTATATGACAGTGAATACCTTGTGAGAGAATATTTTAGCATTTTATTTCAAGAAAAAAAGACATTTTAGTGTGTGCGTGCAGGGCACTGCAAAGCATGACATGTCACACAATAGGGGAGGGGGAAGGGAAACTGCTAAAACTTTTTAATTTTTTATGAATTTTGCAGTAAAACTTCATCATAAGGAAGCCAAAAGATACAGAACAAATGAAGATGTTTTTGAATATTTAAATAAAGAAAAAATTTTTTTGCAGATCATCCCTTTAAAATCATAATGTGGGAGGGCATTTACTGAAAGTAATTAAAGTAAATTTAAGAGAGGTAAGTACAGTGAAACCTCAGTTTTCGAACTTAATTAATTCCTGAATGCCTTTCGAAATTTGAAGTGTTAAAAAACTGAAACTATTTTCCCCCATAGGAATCAATGTAAAATATATTAACCTGTTTTCAGACACCAATTCTCCATGTCTTATCGAGTAATGACCAACGCCCCCACTGCTGCTTCACAACATCTCTAGCTTAGAAATTTTTATCCAGAAAGGATGTATTGAATAAACTTAGTGACACAGAACTCATCAAAAGATATTGTTTAGACCATGCAGGCATTCTCATTGTAACTGATCATGTGAGGGAAGCCTTACAGAGTGACACAGGGGAGCAACCCACTCACTGCCAAAATGATAGTGATCATAACACTTAGACATCTTGTTGCTCGGAAAAGCTACTGGGAAAATGCATTTGTGCAGTAGTGATGGCATTGTGGGTCATAGAGAGAGCCTGAGCACTAAATCTTGTTTGTTTGCTTGGAGGTTCTTCAATGGGATCACATTTAACTTGTTTCAAAGACTGAATTACTGTCTTGCCCTCCAAATATATAAAAATGAAAGAAATATTCATAGCAACTATAAATTAGTAATAAATGGCAGCTTTTGCTACGTCTTGTAGTATTTGAAATCAAGTAACTTTGTTCGAAAATTGAATTATGGTATGGCAACTGAAGAAATTGGGAGTTAATTTTCTTGTTAAAAAACCGAGTTGTTTGAAAAGGGAAATGTTTTGTAACAGAAGTTCCACTGTACTTATGTGAGAATGGTGAGAGGATTTATTGAAAATTTTACTATGAAAGTAGGAATGAGACAGAAATATATAATATTTCTGCATTCATTTCAATATTTTTATAGACAGTTGTATGTATGAGTGAAATGAAAGCTACAGTGAAAACTGTTAGGACAAAACAGAATGAAAAGAGAGATTTTAACAGGAGGCAAGATATGAAGTTTTCACTTTACATTGTTTGTAAAGGACAGAATGAGGATATTCAGTGTAGAATAGGGGAACAGTTGAGTGTCATTGAAGAAAAGGGGATAGTTATCTGGAAGGTTGATAGGTGGAGGAATTGAGTTTTGAGGCATTCAGCAACACTTCACCAATCACAAATTTAAGAAAGTTCATGAATTTTCCGAGTGGGGCTGAGCAAATTTAGTATTGATCAGTGCCCCCAAAACAATTCCTCCATCTTTCAGCTCTACAAAACCTTCCACATGATTATTCCCTCTTCCTCCTTGATATTCCACTGCCTATGTCTTTTGCACTGTACATCCCTAGTTTGCCCTTGGACAGCTTGTATATAGCACTGTATTGCTTGCTTTATTTATTAATTAATTAATTATTTTTTTTAATTTTTAAATTTTTTAAAATTTATTTTTATTTGATTTATTTATTATTTATTTATTTTTTTTGTTTTATTTCATTTTATTTATTTATTTTTTGCCAGCACATATATTTCACTGATGTTTCCTTTCTAATGTCATCTCTTATTATGTCCACAGTAAAAAGGGATTCAATGTGCGATCCTTCGGAACTGGAGATAAAGTGAAGCTCCCAGGCCCTGCGCCTGACAAACCCAACTGTTATGAGTTTGGAACCTCCTATGATGATATCTACAACGATCTCTTGAAGAAAGATAAGACTCTGTATCCTTTTATAACTATTTTGCCTTGGACTTTACTCAGGGTTTTTCTTAGTAAGTTGAAACTATATCTAATAAGGTAAGATGCAGAAAACATGATACTAAGATGATATTGCATTTATAATTACAGAATATTCAAGGCTGACCAAAAGTTACTCAGTCTCAGTGATGATTTTTGGCCTGATTGGTAATGTATTAGACATTCATCTTGAGTGCCCTGACAGGGATTCACTTCCCAGCTATGTCATCTCATGGCCATTTTATCCCATTTTCAGATAAATTTCTCATTGTTGTCATGATCCACCAAAGTGGGGCTTAACACTGGTAAAATCAGTGAAGATTTCAAAGAAGGGATCACCACGTGACATCCTGAGATGAGGCATGGCCACATGTGACTAAAAGAAAACTAGTCTCAGAAAGGAAGACGAGAGAAAATTGGATGGTCTGTTTCTGGTGTAAGAGAAACTAAAGGACAAGAAGTTGATATTGATAGAGGAGGGATAACAGCACAGTCAAGCGCGATGAAAAAATAATGACCATGGTGATCATCTTAATCTAATAAGTAATGCACTAGAGTTGTATTATTGTAAATGTTGTGACATGGATTGAACTACTAACAATGTACCTTTCATGGCCAATGTATCCTGCCATAAGATAACTTTCTTGGTGTTTCTATGGTGCTCCAAGGAGTCACAGCACTTTTTTCTTATTTGATCTTGGACAGAAACATTTTACACTAGTTCTTTCTTAAATGAATAGAAATTGTACTTTTTTGAGATTCCACTTTAGTCTTATGGAATGTATGTGTAATAATAATAATAATGATAATACATATTCACTTTATTTGTTGGCAGCCTTATTGGCTGAAAATCCACATATTACATATTAATTTACATACTAGCATACATACTAAATCTTAGTATACATTAACTCTAAAAAGATATCTTACACTGATACAATGGCTGCCACTTGGTGCAGACCAACCTGGAAGATCAGGCCCAGGATTATCAGGCTGCCCCCATGTATTTTATCAGGTATTTGTTTCTCCTCCCTAAGCAGTGGGTTACAGCTCCTGATTTACACCAGGTATCTAATCACTGCTAGGTGTACAGGGGCTGCACTGCAAAGGAGTCTGCCCAAAAAACTTCAGACCTTGCCTGGGCATTAACTCAGGCCCTCTTGATTGTGAATCTTGTGCACTAACCACTGCGCCATCAAGTTGTGTGTGTGTGCACATATATGTGTCCTTTGTCTCAACAAATCCCTCATGTTTTATGTCAATCTGTAATATGTAGAGATTATTTCTGTCATTATCATCATTAATTTCAATGAAATTTTCATTTGGGCCCCTTTGTCCATTTAAAAAAAGTATAAATAGCTTTGTGTATTATATTTTATATTACATTTTATTGTATTTATGTATTATATTTTATCAATTTGCTATGAAGGTTTGTTATAGAACTTGGGACATGATTTTCCTTGACTTTCCACATAGATATACTCAAAATGGTCTCCTCCATATGTTAGACAGAAATAGAAGAATCAAACCAGATCCTGAACGATTTCAAATTAGCAAAGACAAATTTGATATCATTATTACCTGTGAAGAGAGAGTTTATGATCAAGTTCTTGAATGTAAGTTTGGTTAGTGCTGGGTTATTTAATAATGATGATGAGTGGTTTAGTAAGGTAATTGCAGATGAGTGGCCAAAAATGGACATCATTAAGTTAGTGAGTTGAGATTTAGGCAGTTTGTACAAAAGGAAAGTGGAAAGACTAGACATTTTACTTATGTCTTTTATACAATCAGGTCGCTGCTAACACTGAGGTGTGGAGTTCTGCTAATGGCCTGTGTTAGATGTAATTCATGTTGGTTTTAATAACAGCAATGCCAGAAAATGACTGGCTCTGATCTGGCTGAGACAGGCCCCACAGAAAAACAAAATTAAAATACTTTCTGGCTAAATACAACATTAAAAAAAATTTATGCATGTAACTGAAGGTAATAAATACATAAAGCATCAAAAGGATATACATAGAATAAAAACCACTACAGTACAGTTCAGTAACAATCATTAAAAAAACATGCTGAATCATTGTTTACACACAGCTGATGAACAGTCACTGCTGATATCATCCCATATCACAAGGTTTTGTTTCACATAATTCCTGTTCATTCTACGTAGGCAATGAACACATTGTCTTCTCGTGCCTGTCAGCGGAAAACCAAATCAACCCCTATTTACGCATTGCGCTGTTGCTCCGTGCAGCAGCCCTGCATTCACAACATCCACTATTTTCTGCTGATAGATGGTATTGTCAACACACTGTGTCTTCTCTCGGTGTTTTTTTGTGGTCTGTTCAGTGCTCTACTGCTTTGTGGGATTATGGCATCAAGGAACCCTTCAGGGTCTTCCAATCAGGCGTTACCAGTCAGAGAGGAGTGTAGTGGCCCCTTGTTGGATGTTGTGGAGGATGACACTTCTCAGCTGGCTTTTCCACCTGCTGTGATGGTTACTCCTCCCTCTGGCTCAGCAAAGAGATTCTGTGCCAACCCGGGATGCAACAGAGTGATGCCTAGTGTCTCCCACAATCCACATTCTCTATGTATTACATGTTGAGATTCTTGTTCCAATAACGCTAGGTGTGAGGACTGTGAGGATTGGGATATGGCAGTGGGGGAGTGTGCCAGAGCTCACAAGGGTAAGTTACTAAGGGTACAGTTCTTCTATGCCAAGGGTAATGTTTTTGGTGGTGCCAGCCCTCCATGAGGCTCCCTCAGCTAGGAGCCAGCCTAAGGAGGGCGACAAAGGCTTTATGCAAGAGTGTGAGCAGATGGAGTCAATGTCTGTGAGTTCAGTTGCTCCCCATGACTCAGGTTCTCAGGCAGGCTCAGCTCTCCGTCTGGAGAGACATTTCACCTCCCTTCTGTCCTGCAGCTCATCACTGTGTAATATGAATTATCATTCTAAATGGAAGTGCTATCACGGGTGGTGCAGACATTAAGGTCATACAACGTTGAGGCCATTAAGTCAAAAGATGGCAGACTTTCTCCTTCATCTGCATCAAGATTGCCACCTTCCAATCTTCTCTATTAAGGGCTATAAAGCGATGGTTAATAGCGTATTTTTGAAAGGATATGACCTCTCCAATGATCAGGTGCTCCAGGATATCATTAGGGCTTGCAGCTGCCAAGTCCAAAGACCAGTCAACAGACTGGTCCCGTGGAACATTGATGGGGTCTTATGCTCTCTGGTCCTTGCCCCTTTTGTGC
>NC_087151.1:7545000-7555000 GCF_035594125.1 Scylla paramamosain | reverse complement strand
TAATTTTCAATCTGTAGAACACCACCTCTCCTCTTCTAAACCTCATCTTCTTTTCCTCACAGAAATTCAGGTGTCTGAGGCAACTGACAGTAACCCCTTTTCTGTTCCCTCCTACTTTCTCTATCCTCATTTCCAATCCAAAGCTGGATGTTGTGTTTATGTGTGCAACGACTTAACCTGCTCTTGTGCCCATGCTCTTGATTCTTTCGAGTTTTCCACCAGCTGGCTATGACTACAGAGTCACTTTCAAACTAAATTTATCTGTGCTGTATACCTCTCACCTAATTCCTCAGACTATGAGAAATTCTTTGACTACTTAACTTCCAAAGTGGAGCACATTCTGACCCTCTTCCCTTTTGCTGAGATCTCCATTCTTGGAGACTTCAATGTTCACTACCAGCTTTGGCTTTCCTCTCCCTTCACTTCACCTGGTGAACTAGCCTTCAACTTTGCTATCCTCCATGACCTTTTTCTGACCTCTAATCCTTCTGCTTATGCTGTCACCCTCTCTTTTCCATTGGGCTCCTCCGATCACAATCTCACACCTGTATCTTGTCTTATCGCTCCAATCCCTCCTCAGAATCCCTCTAAGTGAAGGTGCCTCTGGCATTTTGCCTCTGCTAGTTGGGGAGACCTGAGGAGGTATTTTGCTGATTCTCCTTGGAATGACTATTGCTTCCGTGTCAGAGACCCGTCTTTGTGTATTGAGCACATAACAGAGGTGATAGTGTCTGGCATGGAGGCGTACATTCCTCACTCTTTTTCTCAACCTAAACCTTCCAAACCTTGGTTTAACACAGCTTGTTCTCGTGCTATACATGATAGAGAGGTGACCCACAAAAGGTACCTAAGCCTTCCATCACCAGAATCTCATGCACTTTATATTTCTGCCCAGAACCATGCCAAATCTGTTCTCCAACTAGCCAAAAACTCCTTCATTTACAGAAAGTGTCAAAATCTTTCAAGATCTAACTCCCCTCTTGACTTCTGGCATCTAGCCAAAAATATCTCCAGTAACTTTGCTTCTTCTTTCCCTCCTTTATTTCAACCAGATGGCACCACTGCTATCACATCTATCTCTAAAGGTGAACTCTTTGCTCAAACCTTTGCTAAAAATTCTACCTTGGACAATTCAGGGCTTGTTCCTCCCTCTCCTCCACCCTCAGACTACTTCATGCTACCTATTAAAATTCTTTGCAATGATGTTTTCCATGCCCTTGCTGGCCTAAACCCTCGGAAGGCTTATGGACCTGATGGAGTCCCTCCTATTGTTCTCCAGAACTGTGCCTCCATGCTTGCACCTTGCTTAGTCAAACTCTTTCAACTCTGTCTGTCAACATCTACCTTTCCTTCTTTCTGGAAGTTTGCCTACATTCAGCCTGTTCTTAAAAAGGGTGACCATTCTAATTCCTCAAACTACCATCCTATTGCTTTAATTTCCTGCCTATCTAAAGATTTTGAATCTATCCTCAACAGGAAGATTCTTAAACATCTATCACTTCACAACCTTCTATCTGATTACCATTATGGGTTCCGTCAAGGCCGTTCTACTGGTGATCTGGCTTTCCTTACTGAGTCTTGGTCATCCTCTATCAAAAGCTTTTGATAGAGTCTGGCACAAAGCTTTGATTTCCAAACTACCCTCCTATGGCTTCTATCCTTCTCTCTGTAACTTCATCTTAAGTTTCCTTTTGGACCGTTCTGTTGCTGCTGTGGTAGACAGTCACTGTTCTTCTCCAAAATCTATTAACAGTTGTGTTCCTCAGGGTTCTGTCCTGTCACTCACTCTCTTATCATTCTTCAATGACCTTCTAAACTAAACTTTTTGTCCCATCTACTCCTACGCTGATGATACCACCCCGCACTTTTCCATGTCTTTTCATAGATGTTCAACCCTTCAGGAAGTAAACATTTCACGCAGGGAAGCCACAGAATGCCTGACTTCTGATCTTTCTAAAATTTCTGATTGAGGCAGAGCAAACTTGGTATTGTTCAATGCCTCAAAAACTCATTTCCTCCATCTATCAACTCAGCACAACCTTCCAGACAACTATCCCCTCTTCTTCAATGACACTCAACTGTCCCCCTCTTCTACACTGAACATCCTCAGTCTGTCCTTTACTTATAATCTGAAGTAGAAATTTCACATCTCATCTCTGGCTAAAACAGCTTCTATGAAGTTAGATGTTCTGAGACATATCTGCCAGTTTTTCTCACCCCCCATCTGCTAACTCTGTACAAGGGCCTTATCCATCCATGTATGGAGTATGCTTTACATGTCAGGGGTGGTTCCACTCATACTGCTCTTCTAGACAGGATGGAATCAAAAGCGTTTCATCTCATCAAATCCTTTCCTCTAACTGACTGTCTTCAGCCTCTCTCTCTCATCACCGCAGTGTTGCATCTCTAGCTGTCTTCTACCACTATTTTCATGTTAACTGCTCTTCTGATCTTGCTAACTGCATGCCTCCCCTCTTCCCATGTTCTTGATGCAAAAGACTTTCTTCTTTCTCTCAGCCCTCTAATGCAAGAGTTAACCAGTATTCTCAGTCATTCATCCCTTTCTCTGGTAAACTCTGGAATTCCCTGGCAGCTTCTGTATTTCCACCTTCCTATGACTTGAATTCCTTCAAGAGGGAGGTTTCAAGACACTTATCCTTCAATTTTTGACTACTGCTTTGGACCCTTTTCTGGGACTGGCATCTCAGTGGGCTTTTTTTTTTTTTTTATTGGATTTTTGTTGCCCTTGGCCAGTGTCCCTCCTACATAAAAAAAAAAAAAAAAAAAAAAAAAAAAAAAAAAAAAAAATATATATATATATATATATATATATATATATATATATATATATATATATATATATATATATATATATATATATATATATATATATATATATATATATATATATATTATTTTTATTTATTTATTTTTTTTTTCACAGTCACAGTTCTCTTAGTTTGACACATATGTGATGGAAATATTTAAATAAAAAAATTAAGCACTAAGGAAATGTCCATGATTTAACATCTTTCTCATAGAAACTATATATATTCCAGGCTTAGAAGCAAGAATTCCAGAAGAAAACACTCCAGTCCATGTCATTAACATAGATATTCAAGACAACCATGAGGAGGCCACCATTGGTGCTTTCATGATCTGTGAGCTGGCTGCTTTGGTAAGTGAGTGTGTTCTTCTTGTAGGTGTAGGCTAAAGCAGTGTCCACATGTGGGATTTTTTTCCTCATAATGAGGCATTGAAATGACAAAGCATGCTTGAAGTTCCATTTTCCTTTTGAGGGTTGCTAACATATGAAAGAAATGATATGGTATAGCAGCGAGTGGCAAAAAAATATTTGCAGCTTACTGTTCTGAGATTAGTCCTTCACAGAGTATAAGATTATGTTAAAAACTGAAGTCCATTGCACAGTGAATTTACTCAATAAAAATAAAGATGTTTTTGATCTTTAATTTCCCTTTTGAGTGCAGGCATGCACATCACCAATCAGATTTTATTCTCACAGAGTGGAAAATATATAATAGGATAATAACCAACTTACTCACCTAAACTTTAGCATCAGACAAATTTAACCATTGGGAATGTGCAATGTATAGCTTATTTTTCTTTGTATTATTTGTTTGTTGATCAATTGATTTTTATCAATAGGATTTTTATTGTAGTGTGAAAGCATTTTTTTTTCACTGTTTACAGTGAAGGCTCCTATGTTAGTCTCAGATTTCTTTTTATTACTTTTCCTTATTGATACTGCAAGCATAAATATTAATAATATTTATTGTATGCAAAAAGGAAAAGTGGTCAGGTATATCAAGATATTAAAAGCCAGAAATAGCTTGATTTAGTGGTGTATAAAATCTTGCAAATTCTTTCTATGAGTTTCCAGCACCCAGTGTGTGTTCTAATTAGATTTTTATTTAACTTTGTAAACTGAGCGAGATTAATATCTTGTGGTATGAAATGTCTGAATAGCATATGTCTTTGGAACCTCGACAGTAACGTGAATATCTATATTTTTTTCATACATGGACTTGAAGCAATGGATGATAAGACAGGATGCCAACAGTTATGGTTTTGTAAATTTATGATGTAATGGGCTTCAGTTTTCTGGAAGAAGGGTTGATAAATGCATACACTTTGTTGTTAAAATATAGGGCAACATTTTTAAATACATAGAGAAATCATCTTCCTTTCTTTTGTATCTTTATCTGGATGGGATTACCAAAAGATAAATGGTAATAGTAATAGTAAATATGATTGAAAATATTTAAATTATGTGTATACCCAGATGCAGACATGCAAAAAATATGGTCTCATGAATTTAATTATTTATAATGATATACCTGGTGATAGGATCCATTCATCAGGTTTGTATTTTTTTTTTTTTAAAGTGAATCAGTATCCTGATAGAGATGATGAAATTGTTTACCAGCCAACATAATTCCAACATACACAAGTGGTTAGCCTAGCTGTGCTACATGTTGTTGAAGTCACATTCAGTTCTAATTGGTCAATGCAGGATGTACAGAAAGATTCTGAAACATCTATCACTTCACAGCCTTCTGTCTGATTGCTAGTATGGTTTCTGTCAAGGCTGCTCTACTGGTGATCTGGCTTTCCTTACTGAGTCTTGGTCATCCTCTTTTAGAGATTTTGGTGAAACTTTTGTTGTTGCCTTAAACATAATCAAAAGCTTTTGATAGAGCCAGGCACAAAACTTTGATTTCCAAACTACCCTCCTACGGTTTCTATCCTCTCTGTAACTTCATCTCGCAAGTTTCCTTTCTGACCATTCAATTGCTGCTGTGGTAGACAGTCACTGTTCTTCTAAATCTATTAACAGTTGTGTTCTTCAAGGTTGTCTTGTCACCCACTCTCTTCCTATTATTCATCAGTGATCTACCAAAACTTCTTGTCCTATCCACTCCTTCATATCTCATCTCTAGGTAAAACAGCTTCTATGAAGTTAGGCATTCTGAGATGTTTCTACCAGTTTTTCTCACCCTCCTCCAACTGCTAACTCTGTACAGGGGCCTTATCTGTCCATGTATGGAGTATGCTTCACATGTCTTGGGGAGGGGGGTTCCACTCATACTGCTCTTCTAGACAGGGCGGAATCAAAAGCTTTTCATCTTATCAACTCCTTTCCGCTAACTGACTGTCTTCAGCCTCTTTCTCATCACTGCAATGTTGCATCTCTTGCTGTCTTCTACCACTATTTTCATGCTAGCTGCTTTTCTGATCTTGCTAACTGCATGCCTCTACTCCTCCCGTGGCCTCACTGCATAAGACTCTTCTTTCTCTCACCCTTATTCTGTCCACCTCTCTAATGCAAGCATTAACCAGTATTCTCAATCATTCATCCCTTTCTCTGGTAAACTCTGGAACTCCCTGCCTGTTTCTGTATTTCCACCTTCCTATGACTTGAACTTCTTCAAGAGGGAGGTTTCAAGACACTTATCCTTCAATTTTTGACTACTGTTTTGGACCCTATCAGGGGACTGGCATCTCAGTGGGCTCCCTTTTTTTTTTTTTTTTTATTGGATTTTTGTTGCCCTTGGCCGGTGTCCCTCCTACATAAAAAAAAAAAAAAAAATCAATAAATTAGTTATACAGCCATTTGGAGCACAGTAATCACCAAAATTCCAGAACTGAGTAAAAATGTCATTAATGTTGGTTTCACCTACACAGCCAAAGCACTTATTGCTGCACATATAAGGGGGCCATACAGTCTGTGGTGCCATAACTTGCTTTGCCTAGCCACTATCCTCTTTATGACTTATTTCTACTTAGACTGATGCCTTACTATCTTGTGATCTTCTGTCTCTGTTTCTTACCATTTGAGCCACTTACTGCATTATCACACTATAATAGCATGAAAATCATGCAAATAGCTGTGGCATCTCTTTATGTAGAAAGTAATACTGACTGAGCAAAACACATGGTAGACAACATGTGACTGGCTCAGCTGTTGGTTTCTCAACATACCATCCTGTGTTGGATAACAGGTTCTTGTCACTGTCAGACAATTAGAGGTTTGCTTGCAAGGGAAGTTGAGGTCAGAATTGTTTAGATTTTCATCACATGGATAGCTTCTCATACCAAAGAATCCATAGATATTTCATGAGACAGGTGGGTATGACAATTAAAAAAATATTTATACATTCTTACCTCTTTTATGTATTAAATACCCACCTTTCCTCATGTTTGCATATCTTGTCCCCTGAAGCAAAATGATGGTGTATGCCTGGTGGCACATGTGTATCTAAATAGGGTGTTGGCAGGGATGAGTTGGTTAGTGACTATTAGGAGGGAGGGGGAGTGGTGATAACTAGCAGTTCTGAGAGGTTGTGGTTTTGTCTTGACATTATTTCCTTTTGACTCAGAGGTTATGTAGATAAACTTATATGAGACAGGTAAGTAAATGAAAATGTTTTTTGCATTTGAAAGACCATTTTCCCGCCCAAAATCACAACAGCCCATTAAAATTTTTCTTCTGTAGGAAATGTCAAAATCTATTCAATTTTACCTTCAATAATTTTTCATTGTTATTTTACTTTTTCCAGATGACAACAGCGCTATCTCATAAATCTTAAGCTGAACCCTTTGCTAGAAATTAAGTATTATATAATTCCAGAATTACCTTTTCTTCACTGTCAGTCTGATTTCATTATGCTTCTATACCCTCTGTGGCCTCAAGGCTGAGAATGCTATAGTTTTGATGGAATCACTCCTTTTGTTTCAGAAATCATGCATTTTTGCTCTCACTGCAATATTACTACTGCATACATAATCTCCAAGCAAGGCTATTTAGTAGGTCACTACAGTTTGTGAGGTTACTTCCATAGGTGGGTGTTATCACGATAATTTATTGTGATAACGAAATTGGGTTATTGGTTATCTGATAATTATTTTTCCAACGTTATCGATTCATTGGTATTGCTGATACTTTTGGTTCCAAACTAGCAATAATCGATAATTTTAGTTTTTGGAACATGAACATGATCAAACTTTAAACTTTCAGAATCAAATGTAGTTATTTTACTTAAAACATTGCTTTTCACTAGTGAAGAGACAGGATAAATGTTGAATTTGAATTTTTTTTCTGTTTTCTGAGATAAAGATAAAAATAAAAATTTGGTTTCATTAATTTTTTTTATTTAAAATATCAGCATCGTTATTGCTAGTATCGGAATTTTGGATTTATTGATTTATCGGTTATCGGGTAATAAATTTTTCGCCAGTTATTGATTATCGGTTATTAAAGGTTATTGTTATCAATTTATTGGTTATTGTGATCAAGTTTTTCGTTACCATGCCCAGATATGGTTATTTCATAATTATGTTATGAATGCCCTCTCTGGTCTTGATCCTTGGAAAACTTAAGGCCTTGATAGGATAATAATTCTTATCATTCTCTGTAATTCTGCTTCCATACTTGCTCCTTGCCTGATGCTATTTACATCCACATTTTCTTTATGCTGGAAAATTACCTATATTCATCCTATTCCTAAAAAAAGGTATCTGCTCCAACCCTTCATGCTGCTGACCTATAGCTTGGACTTTGTTTTTTTAAAGCTTTTGAATTAATCTTCAGCATGATTCCAAAACACCCATCAGCTCACAACTGTCTTGGATTGTCAGCATGGATTCCATAAAAGACCGTGCTCTGGTGATTTAGTTTTCCCTACAGAATTTCATCATCTCTTAAGCTCACACACTCATACACACTCAGTTTTAATTGACAGTCCAGCTAACAAAACCAGACTGAATCAGTTTCTTCAGTCCAATATGAGCATGCATGGGGTCATTTTGAACTTAAAGTATCCTGGAAATGCAGTTCTCTCCAATGGAAGGCCAGTTTGTGCATGTATGGGGTGGCTGCAATTTGGGTATGAATTCTGCATCAACCATTGTGGTATATAAAAAGCAGAGGTACACTTGCAATGGTCTTGTATAGAGATGACAATTTTATGGACTAAATTCATAGACATCTACAGGGAATGCCTATGCCTATGGAAAGTTAAGAGTACTGAAAATTCAGATACAAACAAAGAAACAACAGTCTAGAATGAGCTGATAACTGAATTAAAATTAGATTAGTTAGAATACAAGTTTAATTGCTACTTTCAAAATGTAGTTCTGTTAAAAGTTTAATGTGAGGAAAAAATTCCCTCTACATTTCTTGCACCATTTGGTTTGATGCTTCATTTTTCATAACTGTTAGCATTCTAGCTACACTGGGAAGCACAGTCTCCAGGTGGTCAGGAACCAGTGGTGTTGCCATGATGCTGGGTGGGTGCTGACTTGAGGCTAAAATGCAGGACAGCACTGAATAGCATATGGACACACTAAGCAGCCTTCAGGCTCGTCATTTCAGTCAGGTTGTCAGTTAAAAACTGAGCGTGTATGACAGGCTTCAGAAATTCTCTTGATACCTTTGCAGTTGCCATTGACATACCAGAAGCTTTTGATAAAGTCTGGCATTAATCAGTAATTTTTAAGCTTCCATCATACTCCTTGTATTTATCTCTCTGCATGTTTGTATTAAGTTTCCTTTCTGGCCTTCCTATAAACAGTGGTGTTCCTCAGGGTTTGTCCTGTCACCCACTCTCTTCCTTTTATTCATCAATGATCTTCTAAACCAAACTTCTTGCCCTGCCCACTCCTATGCTGATGATACCACCCTGCACTTTTCCACTTTTCAGAGACATCCAACTCTTCAGGAAGTAAACATTTCATGCAGGGAAGCCACAGAATACTTGACTTCTGATCTTTCTAAAATTTCTGATTGAGGCAGAGCAAACTTAGTATTGTTCATTGACTCAAAAAGTCAATTCCTTCATCTATCAACTTGACACAACCTTCCAGACAACTATCCCCTCTTCTTCAGTGACACTCAACTGTTCCCCTCTTCTATACTGAACATCCTTGGTGTGTCCTTTACTTATATTCTAAACTGGAAACTTCACATCTTATCTCTAGCTAAAATAGCTCTTGTGAAGTTAGGCATTCTGAGATGTCTCCGCCAGTTTTTCTCACCCCTCACCAGCTGCTAACTCTGTACAAGGGCCTTATCCATCCATGTATGGAGTATATTTCACATGTCTGGGGGGGATTCCACTCATACCACTCTTTTAGACAGGGTGGAATCAAAAGCTTTTCATCTCATCAACTCATCTCCTCTAACTGACTGTCTTCAGCCTCTCTCTCATCCCTGCAATATTGCATCTCTAGCTATCTTCTACTGCTATTTTCATGCTAGCTGCTCTTCTGATCTTGCTAACTGCATGCCTCCCCTCCTCCCGTGGCATTGCTACACAAGACTTTCTTCTTTCTCACCCTTATTCTGTCCACCTCTCTAATGTAAGAGTTAACCAGTATTCTCAATCATTCATCCCTTTCTCTGGTAAACTCTGGAACTCCCTGCCTGTTTCTGTATTTCCACCTTCCTATGACTTGAATTCCTTCAAATGGGAGTCTTCAAGACACTTGTCCTTCAATTTTTGATTACTGCTTTGGACTTTTTTCTGGAACTGGCATCTGAGTGGGCTTTTTTTTTTTCCCTTGGCCAGTGTCCCTCCTACATAAAAAAAAAGAAAATACAGTGGTAGCCACTTCTCATAAATCTATTAAGAGTGGTATTCTATAGGGCTGTTCTATCACCTATCCTATCCTATTACTATTATCTATAAATTATCACCCATATTTCTTGTTCTGCCCTCTCTTACACTACATTTACACCTGCATTTTTCTGCATTATGTGTCAGCTGTCCAATGTAGCAAAAATTAAACAAATCACACAGAAGCCACAGAACACTTGATCTTTCTAAAATTTCCAAGTGGGGCAGGACAAGCCTTGTGTTGTTCAGTGGCTCAAAGCTCAATTCCATCATCTCTCCATTCAACATAACCTTTGAGACAATAATCTTCTCTTTCACTCAACAGTTTCCTTGTACGCTAAATATACTTGGATTATCTTTCT
>NC_087151.1:7525000-7540000 GCF_035594125.1 Scylla paramamosain | reverse complement strand
CCATCCATGTTCATCTAAAATTATATATATTTATCAGACATAATTTGATGCACTGAATATCTTGTAATTATGCACTAGTGAAAGATGTTTAACTAATCATTATTTCTTTTCTAGAACTGATTTACAAGGAAATAAATTACTAAGTTATGGTGCATCTACTTGAGAAACATGACTATCATCATCGCACATAACACGTTATAAAAAATTTCTTGATTCAGTGTATATGTTTTCTTAATTTAAAATCATACAGATGAAAATGTAAATTTTTGTGTAAAGAATTCTTGGCAGATGAATACATTGTTAAGTTGGCTAACTCCACTTTTTTGGTTGTGAATAAAAAAAAATATTTTAATGACATTTTCAGATGAATGTGTTCTCTCATTCATGTGAGTCACTTCTTGCATTTCTCCTTTCTTGTATATTTCAGAATTTATGTATTGTAACTTTGGTCTCTTCTGTAGTTTTGCTACTGAATTATTGCCTGTCTCATCTTTCTCTTAGGTACTGTAGTCTTATAGTTTACTGTCTTCCCCCTTTTATGAGCAGGGCACCACTTACAAGAACTTGTGAGGCTTGATAAAATTGTTACTCTGATCTATTCACAAGGAGTTACTGCAAATCAGTTATATCGCATATTGTTATAAATAAGCCTGAACAAAGGATGCAGATAAGATCATAAACATTGTCTTTCTCAGTTGATAAAATCACATGAACAGCTTATGAATGGACCACGGACAGAGCTTGATGCAGTCTTCAACATCAACCTACAGATAGGAAAGTTGTGTCTGACAAAAAAACAACTTGCAATGGAATGAAGCCAATTTATATTTATGTTGGACAACAATAAAACCTAAGCCATTTACCATCAGTACAAATAGTGAGACAAGCCTACATACATAATACTTTTTAAGATTGTATTGGCATAGTCATATAACAAAAAAAGTACATGCAATATATCCTCCATTGATCATGTCATTATAATAATTTCTTGTATCTATGCTTTTGGTGTATAAATACAGATTATTATGGAATGGGATTATCCGTATTATTAGTATGAAAATTGATAGTTATAAATAAGAAATTTAAGAATTTAAATAATTCACATTGTGTAGTTTTCATGGAACACACTGCTCATAATGAGGATCAAATGTGTGTGTGTGTGTGTGTGTGTGTGTGTGTGTGTGTGTGTGTGTGTGTGTGTGTGTGTGTGTGTGTGTTTGGTGAATTACTATGTTATATTTTTAAAAAAAGGTTACAGCTCCGTAATCTTGGTATATTTCATTCTGATCTATGTTAATGTAAAAGATTTTAAAATTAGTGAAGGCTTACATAGTTTCAAAGAAGTTCACATTTTTCTTCAAGCATAGCCTAACATGGGCCTATCCTTATTTACTTTATATTAAAAATATTTTTTATCAATTACATTATCTTGATGCTTAAGATTGTACCACATTACATTACACATTATATGAATTTCTTTTAGTATAACTGGAGACATACTTGATTATTATCTTGTATAATCTTGTTATGTAAACATGACTCTATTTCTAATTGTAATTTCAGCAAATACATATTACAATCATTTCTATATCAAGTTTCGTTAACTTGCAATCCACCAGAAAAATTTGAGTCAAAGCATGAAGCAATGACAGCTTTTCATTAACGTATAAAGCTGTGACATCATATATATATATATATATATATATATATATATATATATATATATATATATATATATATATATATATATATATATATATATATATATATATATATATATATATATATATATATATATATATATATATATATATATATATAGTAGGGGTGAACAGGGAAAACATCCCAAGATCTTTCTTTTTCTTCTCCACTTTATTTAAAGTGAAGAAAGAAAGAACGATGTTTTCCCTGTTCACCTCTACTAGATCTCAGAACTTCATCATCTATGTCTGTACTTATTTATTTATCTCTGTTTATCCATCGATTTATCTAAGGAAAAAAGAACTTAAAAAAAGCCCATTCATAATGCTGTTTCTTAAAAAGAAACAAGAATA
Organism: Scylla paramamosain; assembly: GCF_035594125.1. Taxonomy (NCBI): domain Eukaryota; kingdom Metazoa; phylum Arthropoda; class Malacostraca; order Decapoda; family Portunidae; genus Scylla; species Scylla paramamosain. The sequence continues at coordinate 7,537,946 of NC_087151.1, read as the reverse complement.
TCTGAGAGAAGGCCCAACTGTAGTACTCATTTGATAACTTAATATAATTGAAACTTTTGAGCTTGAAATAGCTAATACCACTGTGTGTGAGAGGCAGACAGATAATTAAATTATTAAAAGTAGAAGAATCTTGATATAAAAATTATATATCAATCAAAATAGTGTTTTTAAGTATATTTATTCTTATGAAAAATGAAATATGATTATTATCTTTGCCATGCTCCTAAGAACTCAAAAGAATATTTTACATGCGTACTGTCAATGTGCCAGTGTGAATGTCAAAATCTTTCAAAATTTAATTCCCCTCATGATTTCTGGCACTTAGCCAAAACATCTCCAATAACTTTGCTTCTTCATCTTTCTCTCCTTTATTTCAACCTGGTGGCACCACTGCCATTTTATCTACTTCTAAAGTTGAACTCTTTGTTCAAACCTTTGCTAAAAACACTACCTTGGATGATTCAGGGCTTGTTCCTCCCTCTCCTCCACCCTCTGACTACTTCATGCTGCCTATTAAGATCCTTCACAACAATGTTTTCTATGCCCTTGCTGGTCTCAACCCTCAGAAGGCTTATGGACCTGATGGGGTCCCTCCTATTGTTCTCTGAAACTGTGCCTCTGTGCTTGCACCTTGCCTAATCAAACTCTTTCAACTCTGTCTATCAACATCTGCCTTTTCTTCTTGCTGGAAGTTTGTTTACATTCAGTCTGTTCCTAAAAAGGTGACCATTCTATTCCCTCAAACTACTGTCCTATTACTTTAATTTCCTGCTTATCTAATTTTTTTAAATTCATCCTCAACAAGAAGATTCTTAAACATATCACTTCATAATCTTCAATCTGATCACCAGTATGGGTTCCATCAAGGCCATTATACTGGTGATCTGGCTTTCCTTACTGAGTCTTGGTTATCCTCTTTTAGAGATTTTGGTGAAACTTTTACTGTTGCCTTAGACATATCAAAAGCTTCTGGTAGAGTCTGGCACAAAGTTTTGATTTCCAAACTGTCCTCCTATCTATCCTTCACTCTGTAACTTCATCTCAAGTTTCCTTCCTGACCATTCTATTGCTACTGTGGTAGATGGTCACTGCTCTTGTAAATTTATTAGCAGTGGTGATCTTCAGGGTTCTGTCCTGTTGCCCACCCTCTTCCTATTGTTCTTCAATGATTTTCTAAACCAAACTTCTTGTCCTCTCCACTCCTATGCTGAAGATACCACCCTGCACTTTTCCACGTTTTTTTCTAGACGTCCAACCCTTCAGGAAGTAAACATTTCATGCAGGGAAGCCACAGAACACCTGATCTGATCTCTCTAATATTTCTGATTATGGCAGAGCAAACTTAGTATTGTTCAGTGCCTCAAAAACTCAATTCCTTCATCAATCAACTCAACACAACCTTCCAGACAAGTATCCCCTCTTCTTCAATGAAATTCAACTGTCCTCGTTGTCTACGCTGAACATCCCTGGTCTGTCCTTTACTTATAAACTAAACTGGAAACTTCATATCTCATCTCTAGCTAAAACAGTTTCTTTGAAGTTAGGCATTCTGAATCATCTGCATCAGTTTTTCTCACCCCTCCCCCTCCTAGCTGCTAACTCTGTACAGGGGCCTTATCCATCCATGTATGGAGTATGCTTCACATGTATTTGGGATTCCACTCATACTGCTCTTCTAGACAGGGTGGAATCAAAATTTTTTTTTATCTCATCAACTCCTCTCCTCAAACTGACTGTCTTCAGCCTCTTTCTCATCGCCCCTCATGTTGCATCTCTTGCTATCTTCTACCACTATTTTCATGCCAACTGCTCTTTAGATCTTGCTAACTGCATGCCTCCCCTCCTCCTGTGGCCTCACTGCACAAGACTTTCTTCTCTCTCTCACCTCTATTCTGTTCACCTCACTAATGCAAGAGTTAACAAGTATTCATCCCTTTCTCTGGTAAACTCTGGAATTCCCTGCCTGCTTCTGTATTTTCACCTTGCTATGTCCTGAACTCTTTCAAGAGGAAGGTTTCAAGACTCACTTTTGACTTTTTCGGGGAGTGGCACTTCAGTGGGCTTTTTTTTATCTTTCATTTTTTATTGCAGTTTTGTTGCCCTTTGATGGTACAGCTCCTACATAGAAAAAAAAAAAAAACTGGTTCTTTTTAAGTAACAAACATATCCCATTTATAAGATAAAAAATTTAAAATAAAAAATTTTGACATTTTTTTTTAACAATTGGAATAGTGTTTTTTTTTTTTTTTAATATGTTAATTTTACTTGAAAGTGAAATATGATTATTATCTCTACCTCACTCCTGAGAACTCAGAAGAATATTTTACATATGTACAGTGGATTTTCTGTAAGTAAAAAATATATCCCAATTATCAGATGAAAATTTTTAAATTTAAATTTTTCACATTTTTTAGTTCGACCTCTACAAAAAAAAAAAAAAAAAAGCGATAGAAATTTTTCCTCTAAGGTTACAGATAATTAAATCATGAAAAGTAGAATAGTATTGACAAAAGAAATAAATAAATAAAATAAAAGTAAATAAATAAATAAATAAAAAATAAATAAATAAAAGAACATATCACTCAAAAAAGTGTTTTTAATTGTCTTCATTTTATTTAAAAAGTTAAATATGGTTAATATTTCTGCTGCACTACTGAGAACTCAAAAAAATATTTTACATATGTACAGTGGTTCTTATTTAGGTGAAGAATATATCCCAATTATCAGATAAAAATTTTAAATTGAAAATTTTCACTTTTTTTTTTTTTTTTTTTTTTTTACATGTCCGGACTTGTACTAAAAAAAAAAAAAAAATTACCATAAAAAATTTTCCTCTAAGGTTTCAGATGATTAAATCATGAAAAGTAGAAGCGGAATATTGAAAGTAAAGTATATATCAATTGAAATAGTGTGTTTTTTTTTAAGTGTATTAAAAAAAAAGTGAAATATGGTTATTATTTGTACTGCACTCATAAGAACTTGTGTTTTTTTTTTTTAAGTATTAAAAAAAAAGTGAAATGGTTATTATTTGTACTGCACTCATAAGAACTCAAAAGACTATTTTACATAAGTATGAATAATGATTTTTTTTTTTTAAGTGAAGAACATATCCCAATTATCAGATAAAAAATTTCATTTTTTTTTTCACGTTTTTAACAAAGTGTGGACCTGAACAAAATATGTGAAAATTTTTGTGATAAATTTTTCTCTAAGATTACATATAATTGAATCATGAAAAGTAGAATGTATATATATATATATATATATATATATATATATATATATATATATATATATATATATATATATATATATATATATATATATATATATATATATATATATATATATATATATATATATATATATATATATATATATATATATATATATATATATATATATATCGAAAGAGTGTGTTTTAAGTGTTAATTTTTTTTTTTTTTTAAGTGAAATATAATTGCATGTATTGCGCACTTAAAAGAACTCAAAAGACTATTTTACATATGTGTAATGATTCTTCTTTAAGTAAAGAACATATCACAATCATCAGACAAAAAAAAAAGTAAAATATTTTTTATAAATTTTTTAGCAAAAAAAAAAAAAAAAAAAGAAAGAAAAAGAAAAAAAAGATGATGAAAATTTTTCTTCTAAGGTTGCAGATAATTAAATAATGAAAAGTCGAAGAAGAATATTGATACAAAAAGTATATATCAATCGAAATATTGTGTTTTTTTTATGTTAATTTTTATTAAAAAAGAAATATGATTATTATCTCTGCCGCACCCCCGAGAACTCAAAAGAATATTTTACATATGTACAGTGGTTCTTTGTTAAATAAAGAATATATCCCAATTATCAGATAATATTTTTTAAATTGAAATTTTTTTCACTTTTTTTTATTTTAATACAGGACCGGACCTGTAAAAAAAAAAAAAAAAATGTGCGAAAAAAAAAAGAAATTCCCCAAAGGTTACATATAATTAAATCATGAAAAGTAGAAGAGAAATATTGATACTAAGAGCCCTACTCAACGGACAAATGAGCTGCATAACTAGTACAAAATCAGTAGGCACCGGTGTCAAACAGGGATGTTCCATCCCTCCCCCCCTTACCATATTCATCTTGTTCATTGCAATTGTGATGGCACTTGCAAAATAGCTTTTTGATCTTGCTGATGATGTCCACATATTCTACCATCTAGATGAAAACTTATTTGACCTGCGGCATTAGCAAGCATAAATACAAATGACTTAGATCATTCATGATCTAAGTCATGACACACAGATGGTGCTGCCTTCATTGGCCCCTCCTCAAAAGGCCTTCAGTGCACCGTTAATGCTATTGCAAATGTATTTGCACGCTCTGAACTTGCCCTAAACATTGGTAAGACCCAAGTACTCAGTATGAGCCTGTTTCCACACCCTTATTGAACTCCATATCAATAATTAACCGCAATTCTTCATGAAGTTATGACGTGTATAGCTATGGCAGATGAGTATCATAACTTAGAACATCTATCATAAGTCGTATGTCATAAGTTATGACGAGCGAAATCGTATATCATAACTGTGTGCCACACGTATAGCGCTTACTTAATTTCAAATATTGAAAAAAAAAGAAAACTCGTTTACCATTAATTTATAGCTTCTATAAATATTTATTTCGTTTTTCTATGTATTGATAAATTTGGGTAAGATAGTAATTCAATCTTTGGAATACGGTAAATGTGATCCTGTAGAAACACAGTGTTCAAATGGTTTGGTGGCAAGGATGGCGCTCTCAAGGCCATTAAGGTCATCAAGGCGGTGTCACACTAATACTTTTTCCGTCCGTAGTTATGCACTATTGCACAACTGCAATTTCCCAGTAGTTTTCCCAACCGCAAGATATCTCAGTGTTGTGGTCACCTGAATTCGTGGATTTCTCCTTTCTATGTCACTCTGTTAGGCTTCCCTCACTAGATCGATAACAGAGAAAATACCTACACAGTAGAAGCAATATCTTTACTAAGTCCATTAAATATGTCCTATCTGGGTAAATAATTCCTGAGCTCTGGAGATGTTGTGGAGCGGCCATCTTGGCTGTGTGGAGTGTCTATAATAAATAAGCCGCTAGGATAAGGTGAACCCAGTCTCAACATCCCGCGCGGACTTATAACAGACACACACAGTTTATAGCAAGAATGCGTCATTTAGTCCTAGCTGTGACATATTTCATAGCTAAGAGACGCTAGGACCGCTTCGTGAATACGGGACCTAATTCAACGTCAACTGCGCTGGCTAGGGAAAGGGAATACTTTATGCATGCTTGAAGAGAACCTTCCTTGCAATGTCCTGTATGAGGAGCTCGCTACAGGTAGGTAGCAGACATGGGGCCCACGCAAGAGCTTTAAAGACCATAAGAAAACATTGCTAAGGAAATGTGGAAATGAGCTGAGCAACTTGGAAGCTCTTGCTGCCAACCGTCAAGCAAGGCGCTACATCTGCTGCAAAGGAACAAAACAGTTTACAGCCTGCTACAACATCGCAGCTGAGTAGCGGTGACAATGATGACAAGCACCACGGAATCCACAAGAGAGAGAGAGAGAGAGAGAGAGAGAGAGAGAGAGAGAGAGCGAGAGTATCCTCATTCTCTCACTAAATTTCGTGCATTTGTACTTCTTGACAAAAGAATGATCCGTGGGCCTCATTATGTAACGGAAAAAAATAATTCCCTGTTAAAAGGTTATTTAAAGCCACAGAAAAGAAAGAGAAAAGTGCAGACCTGCCTCCAGGAATAATTCAGGTCCTCTCGGTGATGTGGCATTTCTCTCAGAGCTCATTTGGTGGAGACAAGAAAATTGAATTTGCTAACAAGTATCTGTTTTTTATATTACATTTGTTACTTACACACACACACACACACACACACACGACGATGAACATTACAATATTCCCATCAGACACAACACTACATCTCCATGAGTAAAAAATAAAAGGGAGAAATATTATTTTAACTGTTATTATTATTATTATTATTATTATTATTATTATTATTATTAGTAATAGTACTCACAGTAGTATTTTTATATAGTAGTAGTAGTAGTAGTAGTAGTAGTTGTAGTAGTAGTAGTAGTAGTAGTAGTAGTAGTAGTAGCAGTAGTAGTAGCAGCAGTAGTAGTATAGTGTTATTATGATTAGTAGTAATTGCACGAGTTTGTTTGTCTGTTGCCAAATAGCAATTACATACAGGAATTAATATGATTATGCACACTTATAATGCATTAGTCTGCTGAGCATGAGCTCTCTAGCAAATATAGATTCAGTTAGCATGAGAAGTACCACAATAATGGCTCTGATTTAGAAATGAGAAATAACATGCAATTAAAACACAAGTGTTTAAACAAAATACTTCATAAGTATGAATATACTGCTTTTGGTTTTATTCTATTATAGTTTGATTTTGTAATTTATGTGAATGCTAATAAAGTTTGATTTTGAATAGATTAAGATAATTTGGTCTTTTCATATCATCTAGTAATACATTTCAACATTTCGGCCCAAACAATGTTTAGAGATTTTGTATAATGTTATTCTATAGTAATATTGTTTCTTCTGTTATATATCTTGGTTGTGGTGAATAACTCTAAAAAAAAAAAAAAAATCATATTGTGATCAATGTGACTTGGAATGACTACTGCTTCCGTGTCAACGATCCTTCTCTGTGTGCTGAGCGCATAATATAAGTGATAATGTCTGGCGTGGAGGCCTACATTCCATTTTCTCTCACCCTAAACCTTCCAAACCTTGGTTTAATTCAACCTGTTCTCGTGCTATACATGGTAAAGAGGCGTCCCACAGATGGTACTTGCGCTTTCCATCACCTGAATCTCATGCACTTTATATTCCTGCCCGGAACCATGCCAAGTCTGTTCTCCAACTAACCCAAAACTCTATCAATAGAAATTGTCAAAATCCTTCTAGATCTGTCTTCGTGGCTTCTGGCACCTCACTAAAAATATCTCTGATAACATTACTTCATCTTTCCGTCCATTGTTTCAACATGATGGCACCGCTGCCATCTCATTTATCTCTAAAGCTGAAATCTTCACTTAAACCTTTGCTTAAAACTCTACCTTGGATGATTCAGGGCTTGTTCATCCCTCTCCTCGATCCTCCGACTATTTATTTCATGCTACTCATTAAGATCCTTCGCAGCGATGTTTTCTATGCCCTCGCTGGCCTCAACCCTCAGAAGGACTATGGACCTGATGGGATCCCTCCTATTGTTCTCCGAAACTGTGCCTCTGTACTTGCACCTTGCTTAGTCTGATTCTTCCAATTCTGTCTATCAACATGTACCTTTCCTTCTTGCTGGAAGTTTGTTTACATCCAGCCAGTTCCTAAAGATGGTGACGACTCTAATCCTTCAAACTATCGTCATATTGCTTTAATTTCCTGCCTCTCTAAAGTTTTTTAATCTACCCTCAACATTAAGATTCTTAAACATCTATCACTTTACAAACTTATTTCTAATTGCCAGTATATGTTCCAACGTGGCCACTCTACTGGTGATAATCTGGCTTTCCTTATTGAGTCCTGATCATCCTCTTTTAGAGATTATGATGAAACTTTCGCTGTTGGCTTTGGCATATTAAAAGTATTTGATAAAGTCTGGCACAAAGCTTTGATTTGCAAACTACCCGCCAATGGCTTCTGTCCTTCTCTCTGTAACTTCATCCCAATTAAGTTTCCTTTCTGACCGTTCTATTGCTGCTGTGGTAGACGGTCACTATTCTTCTCTTAAGTTTATTAAAAGTAGTGTTCCTCAAGTTTCTGTCCTGTCACCCACTCTCTTCCTATAATTAGTGATTTTCTAAGCCAAACTTCTTGTCCTATCCACATCTTTTAATAGACGTCCAACCTTTCAGGAATTAAACGCCTCACATAAGGAAAACACAGAACGCCTGACTTCGATCTCTCAAAAAATTTCTGATTGGGGCACGATAAAAACTTATTGTTCAATGCTTCAAAACTCAATTTCTCTATCTATCAACTTGACACAACCTTCCAGATAACTATCCCCCTCTTTTTCAGTTACACTCAATTACCCCTCTTCTGCATTGAACATTGGTCTGTCCTTTTACCAATAATCTAAACTGAAAAATTCGCATTTCATCTCTAGCTAAAACAACTTCTATGGGGTCAGGTGTTCTGGGTCGTGTCCGCCTGTTTTTCTAACCTCCTCCAGCTGCTAACTCATTACAGTGGCCTTATCCGTCCATGTATGAAGTACGTTTCACATGTATGGGGGTTCCACTCATTCCGCTCTTTTAGACAGGCTGGAATCAAAAGAATTTCGTCTTATCAACTCCAATCCTCTAAATGACTGTCTTCAGCCTCTCTCTAAACGCTGCAGTGATGAATCTCTTGCCATCTACCGCTAATTTCACGCTTACTGCTCTTTTGATCTTGCTGACTGTATACCTCCCCTCATCCCGCGGCCTAGCTGCACAAGACACTTTACTTTCTCTCACCTCTATTCTGTCCACCTCTCTAATGCAAGAGTTAATAAGTATTCGCAATCATTCATCCCTTTCTCTGGTAAACTCTAGAACTCCCCACCGGCTTCTGTATTTTCTCCTTCCTATGACTCGATCTTTTCCAAGAGGGAGGTTTCAAGACATTTATCCTTCGTTATTTGATTTTTCGGTTTGGCTTCCATTTGGGAATTGGTACTCAAGTGGGCCTTTTTTTCTTCAAATTCTTTTTTGCCCTTGGCCAGTGGCCTTCTTACATGTGTGTGTGTGTGTGTGTGTGTGTGTGTGTATATATATATATATATATATATATATATATATATATATATATATATATATATATATATATATATATATATATATATATATATATATATATATATATATACAGAGAGAGAGAGAGAGAGAGAGAGAGAGAGAGAGAGAGAGAGAGAGAGAGAGAGAGAGAGAGAGAGAGAGAGAGAGAGAGAGCAATCCTGATGATGCTAAATAGAATGAGACTGAATGAGGATGAAAGTGGATGGAAGGAACATAAATGCGAAGGAAACGGATGGAGGAAAAACGAAAAGGAGTAGAGAGCAGGAAAAGAGAATACTTATTTCTCAATATTCTCTCTCTCCCTGTAATTCTTCACTCACTCCTCACCTTTGCTGCTTATATTTATTCTTTTTACTTTTTCCCCGTCCTCCCATCCTCTTCCTCCACCTTTTGTCCACTTCCTCTTCCACTTCCAAATAGTGTTACCTTTATTTCCGTGTTATTCTATTCCCACCCTCCTTTATTAATTGTACTTTTTCTTTATTCACCTGCAGCATCCATCACCATTTCAGCATCAGACTACTGTATTATACGAGGACTCTTAATTAGATGTCAGCTTTACAGACTGTAACCTTTAACGAAATTCAGGTATTACGTACGGCCCCGCCCAGCAATGTGTAGCCGACACGCCTAGGTAACTGCCAGCTCACTGTGTATACTGTTACTTTCTCCACCATATTAGGTAGTAGCTCTCCACATATCTACTTAGAAGATAACAGGCAAGTCTATTCCATTTATGTTCCCTACTCATGTTATTCCTGTCACTGCTTTATTTTGTGTTCATAAGTGTTTTTATGAGCCAGACTTCCTATATCAAATATTGTTAGACAAATGTGATATAAGACTAAGTATAAAAGTAATTTGGTTTTACTGTTAAAAAAAAAAAAAAAAAAAAAAAAAAAACATTGTTATACGTTTCACCGTCACCCGAATCGCTTTATATTCATGATTAGCTTACGCAAACACAGTGGACAGATTACCTGAACACATCATGTGTTATAGACTTATTTACATTTTGAAGTTCTCCTAACATGGATATAGCAGGCACATGCTTGGTGATCAGTAGCATGAAGACAGTGGCTGCTATAACGCTCCTGTTGATGGCGATGGAGGTGGGCACGGCATCAGCCTCGTCTCTAATGTCTAACGGCCTGCAGTTGGACACTTCCCAGGTATTGAGCACAATATAATATATTCCATACTCCATACACAGTAATCTAGCCAGGCATGAAGGGCAAAACTGCTCTGTCTGAGATTCTGATTGGTTGGAAGTTCTGTTCGTTTTTGTTATCTACATAGATACTCTATTATCATATTGATTCTTTGGACAATGCAATCATGAAGAAAAAAAAAAAAAGGAAATTTTCGTAGACAGATAGAAATATAAATCCAAGCCACTGTCGGTACACGGAGAAATATCTGCCTCCCTCTTGGAGCTTGGGAGTCTCACCAGGAAAGTCCCTCCCAGGGATCGAGCCATGCTGAACTTTTTGCATTTAGGGCGGCTGTGTAACCCGTTAAATCACGGTACCCTTAGGTGTAAGCTCATAATCCTTCCCGGCAAAACTTTTTTCATCAGAATTTTAAAATATCTTGAGTTCTGACACAATGTAAAGGTGCGAAAGTATGCTGTAATTTAAATGTGTACTATACCAAAGCCTTTTAAGGACTTTTTTTATTGTCTATATTATGAAAATTACCAGATATTAGTCCGAATACCGACCCTGGCTTGGACTGCATTGTAATACCTGAATGACTCCCATCTCTATCTGTAGACGGAAATTTCATTATTGGTGAGTATGTAACGAATTTTGTCTTGATTATAACAATCAATATCACGTCTGATAAGAGAGTAACGGTGTAGGTAACAAAGAAATCAAACAGAGCTTTCAGTCGATCAGAGCAGTGTTGCCCGCCATGCCTAGTCAGATTATTGCGAATTTAGTATAGTGCTAGTGTGGTGGATGCAGGAGATGGAGCGATGAAGAATGTGTAAGAGAAAGCGTATGATGTGTTGTGGTGGTAGTGTGTTATGATGATGGGTATGGTTTGACCGTGTTGCTTGGTATGGTGTGACGTGATGGAGTGAGGTAATGTATGTTAAGGTTACGAGACAGTGATATGTAAAACATGCGATGAGGCAGTAAAGACTAGGCAAGGCTGAAGGACACTATGGTGGGGCAGGCGGGGAGGCTCTGTGAGGCAGTGTGGTGGGCAGGCGGGGAGGCTCTGTGAGGCAGTGTGGTGGGCAGGCGGGGAGGCTCTGTGAGGCAGTGTGGTGGGCAGGCGGGGAGGCTCTGTGAGGCAGTGTGGTGGGCAGGCGGGGAGGCTCTGTGAGGCAGTGTGGTGGGGCAGGCGCGGAGGCTCTGTGAGGCAGTGTGGTGGGCAGGCGGGGAGGCTCTGTGAGGCAGTGTGGTGGGCAGGCGGGGAGGCTCTGTGAGGCAGTGTGGTGGGGCAGGCGGGGAGGCTCTGTGAGGCAGTATGGTGGGGCAGGCGGGGAGGCTCTGTGAGGCAGTATGGTGGGGCAGGCGGGGAGGCTCTGTGAGGCAGTGTGGTGGGGCAGGCGGGGAGGCTCTGTGAGGCAGTGTGGTGGGCAGGCGGGGAGGCTCTGTGAGGCAGTGTGGTGGGCAGGCGGGGAGGCTCTGTGAGGCAGTGTGGTGGGCAGGCGGGGTTGGCTCTGTGAGGCAGTGTGGTGGGGCAGGCGGGGAGGCTCTGTGAGGCAGTGTGGTGGGGCAGGCGGGGAGGCTCTGAGAGGCATTGTGGTGTGGTGGGCTGGAGGACGAAGAGTTGAGGAAGAGAAGGAATGTAATGCAAGAATCCTATGCATGGTGTGGTCCTGACAGGTGTCCTTCGTGGAGGCAGTAGGATGGGCTGGCCGCTACCATCTAGCCAGCTGTTCTTACACGTTGATGGATGCCACAAACTCAGATTCATCTAGGATATTACTATCTCGCCTACTAAGCAATCTGGCTGCCACTCGAAACCCATACGAGGTGAGGAGCGAGAACATTGCACTACTTTGTTGAATATTTAGACATAAATTATATCAGAATGGATATCACTTGGTGTCGAATCAAATAAATGATTAGATCTATTTCTCACGAAGAGCAATACTGTGTAGGCACGAACATCTATTGTTCAGATGGCCAAGCACTTTGACGCCAAAATAACTTCATTTTCTGTGGCTAAAAGAAAATTAATGTACATTACAAATATGTAATGTAAAAAAAAAAAAAAAAAAAACTTAAAATAAATCAGTGTACAGGGGTCAGATGACAAATGGTTATTCAATGTACGTAGGTTTCTTTATGTAAGGAAGGGCCCTATCTCAGTGGGCTGATGGCGGCAAATTGCGAACGGAGTTTCCAAAATGTCTCGAAACGTTCACGGGAGTTCTTAGTTTCCTCGTATGAATCACAGGGCCTCGCTCCCACGTCGCTGGAAGTTTTATAAGTACCCATTCAATGTGATTCCATGTGAAAAATGTCGCTAATTCGCTTATTTTCTCGGTTTTGTGTGCCCAACTATAAGTAAGAATCCTATGAGATCTTTGTGTTACATTGACAGACCTGCTTATGGCTAGTAGAATATGAGCGAAACTGAACCTGCCTTAATAAAAATGCTTATATTTTTTCACTTAGTTCGAAAACTACACACGTTGGACGAATTTTCTTTTTACAGCTATGGATAAAACAGTGTTTATGCAATTAAATCACAGTTTTCAACTTCCGTAGGTAAAAAACAAAAAAACAAAAAAAAACAAGGTAATTATGACGAGTATAAGTTAATTGGTAAAATATTATGGTTTATACACCACCTTACTAATAACTGCTGTGTCCAACCATTATGAAGTTATACTTAAAATCAAATATGCCTTTTCGGACATAAAATAATAATTAATATGAAGATGCTTTAAGATTTCGCATGAAATATATAAAAGAGAAAAGGAATGATTTCCATGAGTATCAAACATGTCATGCACTTCAGTATCGCGCAGGAAGCACGAGAGGGAGATGGTGTATTCATGGTAATAATAATAATTCACCTCGTTTCTTAAATCTCTGATTTCATATAAACCGCCTCAGTGTTCCTTCTTTGTGATACTAC